>NC_057807.1:172409380-172692761 GCF_018294505.1 Triticum aestivum | reverse complement strand
GGGATGGAGGAGGGAGGGGGCGATGGCCGACGGTGGGATGGAGGAGGGAGGGGCAACGGTCAGCAGCGGAATGGAGGAGGGAGGGGGCGACAATGCGGCGGGGGAAGATGACAGGGCCGGTGTGGGGGAGAGTGACTTGGATCAGAGAGAGGAGAGTGAGGGGTGGCCTAGTGATAGGATGGCTTTAGCAGTAGTGTGTATCTTGGTAACATGCTGCTGCTAAATGCCCTAGCAGTAGCACCTTCCTATAAAAAGCGCTACTTCTAAGTGTAAGCATCAAAAAATGGCCATCAATGCAAAAATACATTGGCCATCAATGATCTTTTTGTGTACAATCTGAATTATCAATATGAGTCCTCTCCCGGTAGGAACCGGAGAAGACTCATATTGCGGCCACAAATTCTACACATAGAGTTCAATGAAGACCAAGAGGTTGTGATAGCTTGAGAAGTAACATATTTAAGGTGGTAAACACCCTGTTCACAGAGCAAGGTGGGACTAAACTTGTGGACTGAACTTAGCAGTAGCGAGTCGTATCGAAAGGCGCTGCTGCTAACATCAATAGCAGTAGCGCGCTTTCTAATACAGCGCTATTGCTATAAGTAGCTTGACGGCAAGGTCATGGCAATTATAACAGTAGCACGGTTTACAAAGGACGCGCTACTGTTATGTTCCTTTCAGCAGCGCGTTTTTGTGGCACGGACTGCTGCTAAATAGCAGTAGCGCCATATTTTAAAGCGCACTGCTGGTAAGATTCTGTGTATAAGGATTTTCCTAGTAGTTAAACACCTTAGAAAGCTATTGGTTTCCAACACACGTTCATTCTTTCTCTCCATGTTTCGATCTCTAACTCTCTCAACTACACAACCCCCTTTTCCACTCCGTTACCAAATGTATCTCTCTCACACACCTGCCATTGCACACCATGCTGAGATCTCTCTCTCCCTCCCACCCTCTCGCTCTAGATACATGCATTGCCTATCTAGACCCCCCCTCGGGCACGCATGCACATTATCTCTCTAGGTTAGTCGTTCGAGACTGTATCACTCTTTCTTCCGCTTGGCGGCCCACACTCACTCAATCTCTCTCTCTTTATCTAAGCTTCAATTAACCTCGCTTTCTCTCACACACAAATGATATATCTCCCTGTTCGGGCCTCGATCGACACACTCTATACTCTCTCAGGCAGATTGTCTATCTAGGTCAGTCCATCCAAGCCGCCCCTACTCTTTCAGCCTCATGGCGGGCCACGCCCGCTCAATCTCTGTCTCTCTCTTGCCCTCTCTATCTCTCTCTCCCTCTCTCTCTCTCTATGTATGTGTCGAATGACCTTGCTCTTTCTCAAACAGAAACGACATATCTCCATGTTTGAGCCCAATTCTACATATTCATATTGTATACTCTCTCACGCAGATTGTCTATCTAGGTCACACTCTACAACCCGTCTCACTCTTTCGATCGCATGAGGACCCACACTCGCTCAATCTCTATCCCTTTATATATGTATCGATCGACCTTGCTTCCTCCCACGCACAAAATATGTCTACATGTCCGTGACTAGATCATCTCTTAAGCTCTATCTTACAGCCCTCGCCCTTCCCAAAAGCTCAGTCGGACAATATCTCTCAAGAGAATATATATCTTTTCAACGAATGCCGGACCACAATCACTTTATCTCTCTATCTCTCCGTGTCTCGATTGACCTCGCTTTTCCACGCCGTGTCTTCCACACATTGAAGCTACCTCTCCATCTCTCGCAGAGCCGGAGCTCTTTACATTGCGAGGGGGACTCCAACCTTTGATTAATTTGTAAAGGCATTTATTCCGGTGGGTTTAGATTATATTTTCGTAGCACTCGACCCACAACTACTCCAAACACTGTTGCAACCCCCGCACCTCCCCCAATTGATTTCCCTCTGGCTCGGCCAGCGCTCTCTCGCACGTCCTTTCTCACCTTCCACATTGCACCATGGTACTTTTGCAAAAAACTCTATTGTTCTCTTTAATTACTACAAATAATCTACAACCTACACACTGATAGTCCACCTGTAATGGAACAAATTTCAACCCATAAATTAAAGTGCTACAAACTACACACCAAGGGGCCCACCTGTCATGGAACAAATTTGGATCCATATATAAATTAAAAAGGAAAAAAAGGACAAGGATAGAACATGCGACCAGGGCCTTCAAGCCGCACGTCAATAGGCAACACAGTAGCACCGTTTGTTGTACCTCCACTAGTGCAGAACCGGGCAATAGCACCGGTTCGTAAGGCCCTTTAGTGCCGGTTCCATAATCGGCACTAAAGTGTGGGCACTAAAGCCCCCCACCCCTTTAGTACCGGTTCAGCACGAACCGGTGCTAAAGGGCAACCACGTGGAGTGAGCTCGCGCCGTGGTATGGGGGACCTTTAGTACCGGTTGGTAACCGGTACTAAAGGTATTTTTTTGAATTTTTTTTGAACATTTTGTAAAAAATATTTTTTTTTCGATTTTCAATTTTTTGAATTATTTTAACCTCTAATCTCTAATCACCCCTCACCACTACTCAATTTAATATATAATCTCTAATCACCCCTCATCATTCCAAATCATCTAACTTCCCGGACGGTCACCCATCCTCTCACTACTCTAGCCTGAGCACGCTTAACTTTCGAGTTCTATTCTCCCTCGTTTCCAAGTCTGCACTTGTTTTTTTCATGACAAATGTAAGCTGTCAATCCTATTAACCCTCAGCAGTTTAGCTTGAGCATTAGGTCACACGTTTCACCGTTTGAGTTTGGAACTATTATTCTAAAAAACATTTAGTAACACTAATATTTCTTGAATAACTTTGACCACAGTTTGACCATAGTTTGACCACAGTTTGACCACAGTTTGACCAGATTTGACAAAAATTCAAAAAATTGAAATAATTATTTTGTAACACTAATATTCTTTAATAATTATGTAGCAACATTAATACTTCTTGAATCAGTAGTTTGACCATAGTTTGACCAGATTTAACCAAAATTAAAAAAACATAAATTAGAGCATATCTTTTTTTCCTTTTACAATTTTGTCATTTCAAAAATTGTCCTAAACCCTAAACCCGGGACTTAAAACGTCGGAAACTCTATGCTAAACAGTAAAAACTAAGGGTTTAAACCATAAAACCTAACCCTAAACTCTGAAATCTAAACCCTAGCACTAAAGGCACAAAACGTCTAAAAACGTCCAAAAACTCTATTTTCCCTTTGGAATTTTGAGATTTTAAAAAATTGTCGAAACGGAAAACTTGTTCTGCAAATTTTGATATATTATATGTATTTTTCTGAATTAGGATGATTTAGTTATGATTTTTCCAAGTTTGAAAATTGCCATATAGTCCCGGTTTGTGTCTCCAACCGCGACTATAGGTTAGACCCCTTTAGTGCCGGTTTGTGGCACGAACCGGTACTAAAGGTTGGCCCTTTAGTATCGGTTTGTGCCACAAACCAGGACTAAAGGGGCTCGTGGGGCCCCGGCCTGACGCTAGCCTGCCGCCACCCCTTTAATACTGGTTCGTGGCACGAACCGGTGCTAAAGGTTCGCCACAAACCGGTACTAAAGAGCTCCTCCCGCCTAGCCGTTGGAACCGGCACTAATGGACACATTAGTGCCGGTTCTGTTACAAACCGGGACTAATGTGTCTCACATTTGACCCTTTTTCTACTAGTGCTCTTTGTTGATATAATGTTTTAATATTACCACAGCCTATTTAATGGATAACATGTTTTAATATTAATTTTAGTACATTAGTGGGACAGGCTCATTAGCACATACTATTCGCCTTCACTTACTGGTGGGTTCCATGTCTGATCTCTCTCTCCTCCCCTTCTACGTTTAGACACACGGGCAAACACGGAGAACGCGCGGGCGATGTTGTCGTTGACCATATCTGGACACGTTCACAAGTTATGGCACCAGTCTCATGTACTAGTAGTATTATACATGTAACAAGTTTAGGAACAAAAGTGACCATGACGAACAAGTTAGACTAGTTGTAGTAGTATTTATCTGCTACTCCGTAATAACTAAATGCATGGATAAATAGATGTATCGCCTAGTCCTCAAACAAGGGGACTGGCCACGCCCTACAAGTATTTAATTGACTTCCCTAAAAAAGTATTTGGAATTGACGTGGTATTTAATATGAAATGTTTGCGATGAGAAGGAATACATGTGGCTTGATGACATTTTATATATAATTTGATACGGCTCTAACAGAACATTCAATTGATCAAACCATAGATTCCATTCAGTCTGACTCCGACTTTACATTCATACGAGATAGAAATAAAATAAACAGAAATTATAAATCCCAAACATTCAGATTTTAAGCATGGAAATGCAAACGTTTTTAATGTAACGGCTCACAGTAGGAGGTTTGAATGTTTTTTTAATATAGGACTCAAAGAGTTTGGCAATTGTGCAAAAAGTACATGTACTACGCATGTGGAATCTGATCACAGATCATACAACCTAGATGCTCGTATCACTGTCGCGACTAGTTAAGCTACGGGGAGCACCTAATATGAGCTACTAGGAGCCGTTGGATCCAAGATGCAGTGGCACACACACATACTTCATGTATCGATTGATGTATTTGTTTGTTAATAGAGCTATTAGTATTCGACACACGTGCACTCATTATTGCTCTTCACGTTTCGATCTCCATTTATGTCATTCCCGCCCTCACACTCTCAACAAATGTATTTCAAACACACAACCTAGTCGTGCCCTCTATGAGAAACTCTCCCTCTCTCTCTCAAGACACATGTGTTGCCTTTGTAAAACACCTTCAACATACGCGCACACACTAAGTCTATCTACGCCACTCTCTCGGTAACTATCTCCCTCCAGTCCTCACCACAGCTTCGCCGCACGATATCTCGGTGTATCGTGTTTAACATTTGAGTGTACGCTAGGCCACACTCCCTCGATCTCTCCCCCTATAAATGACTCGATTGACCTTGCTTTTTCACGTCGTCTCTCACATACATAGACGCTCATACTACACCTCTTGCATAGGCAGAGCTATGTAGACTGTTGGTGGTTAACCCCTCGACCTTAGATAAAATTGTGAAGCTCTATTTAGTATTGTTTAGATTATATTTTTTTGAACATTATATTTGTCCCCACCCTTCCAAACACCGATTTGTTGTGCACCCCCCTCCCCGGGAGATGTGCCCCCACACCTTAGATACTATATGTTGATACGAGTTCTTTGGAGTTTGTAGATCTGAGATATAGTAGCTCACAGGATGTCTTAATATTTTTACAGTAAACCTTAATGAGTTTGAGAATTGCACACAATTTGTACAAAAACTAACCATATGCCCTTGGATCCCATATCCAAAGACCTCGAAGCTCGTATCACCGTAGCATCTAAGATGAAGGAGGACCTCATATTCTCCTGTATGTAAGAATATCATGTGCTACCACACCTTAGATGCTTTGGTGATACAAGCTCTTCGGAGCCGTTGGATGTGTGATCCAAGAACTCCTTGGTGGTTCAAATGTTTTTTTGCAGAAAAGCCCCTAAAGAGTTCGGCCACTGCTCACAAGCACAAAGACTTCTCAGATGCTATTGGATCTCAGATCGAACAACCTCGAAGCTTGTAGCACCATAGCACTCCAAGCTACGAGAGGACTTGATGTTTTCTCGCACGGGAGAATATGGGGTGCTCCCACACTGTAGATTCTATGGTGATATGAGTTCCCAGGAGATCTAACGGCTCACAGTAGGAGGTTTGAATGTTTTTGCAATATAGGCCTCAAAGAAGTTTGGGAATTGCACAGAAAGTACATGTACTACGCATGTGGCATCTGATCACAGATCATACGACCTAGATGCTCGTGTCACCATAGAGGCTAATTAATCTACGGGGAGCACCTAATATGAGCTACTGGGAGCCGCTGGATCCCAGATGCAGCGGCACACACGAAGCCTGAATGTTTTATTTGCAAAAAAACCTTGGAGAGTTTGAAATTGCGCATGATTACAAAGACTACTCCCAAGCCATTGGATCTTAGATCCAACGACGTAAAAACTCATATCACCATAGCCTCTAAGCTACGGGGCGGATGTGATATTCTATGCCGCTATCATTTTTGTTCCTAAACTTGCAAAATACGTGTAACAGGTGTCCTAACTTGTCTAACTGTGCAAAGTGTTTGTGCAAAAAAAATAATCCTACACTAAAATATCGGAACGACACACGAGGGTCCCACTTGTCACTGATCAAATTTGGACCTAAAACTAACAAATATGAAAGACGAGATTCGAACTGGCAACTTAGACTACAAAGCATAAGTCGATAGCTTGAAATAGCAACGGTTGTTGGCTTTGTCACATAAATTGATTTTATACAGTATTACGTTGGGTAGCGTAGAGGGAGTGGCTCGTTAACACGTGCATGACAGTTGACTCACTTACTGGTGGGTCCCTGTGACGCCCCGAGACCAATGCTCGAGTTTCCTTCCATTTATTTTAGTTGTTGCCGTGTGTTTATTGTGTGTGGCTTTGTCATAGTTGTTTTGCATATTTATTTTCCCTATGTTTGTTGCCATGATCATGTTGAGTGCCTTGTCATATTTGCTTCTTGCTTCATGATCATCATTGTTTACATTGCATTGTGCCTTTTGTCATTTTGCATTTCATCATAATCACCATGTGCATCACATTCTTCATGATGTTGTCATGCTCTATGCATGTTGCATGTGACCAAACCCCTTGCTATGTCTCTCAAATCTACCCACGCATCAACACCTCCTTCTTCCTTCTTATTGTTTTCATTTTTGCTAGTGCCATTTTCTATCCTCAATAAATGTTCATTTTTTTCCTACAAATCCTGCACTTTGCCTACATCCTCTCTGCTAATTTTCAGCCCATTTGAAAGTGTTTTGGTTGGGTTAAAAATGGCTCAAGTTTGAATTTAATTCAAACTTGAATTATTTTTTATATCCTTAAAAATGCCCAAAGCAATTTATTAAAATTCTGCACAAATTCTGGACTCCAGGGATATCCTCATATCTCTCTCCACCCTCTCCATTATTCCTGTGCTTTTCTGTCTTGTTTTCTGTCTGAAGAAAAGAGAAGAAGAGAAGCAGCAGTGGCAACAGCGCAGCCCACCAGCACTCACTCCCCGCAGCCCACCTGGGCCTTTCTTTCCCCGGCCCAGCCGAGCCGAACGGCCACCTGCTCCGCTCCAGCGCCGTCTCCCTCCTCTGCCTTCAGGAGCGCCAACGTCGTGAGCTCTGTTTCATGGACGTCGAGGCCAGCACGTCCCACTCCCCTATAAAGCCCCAAGCCCGCGCCCTAGGGTTTCCCTCTTCCCCTCCCGCTGCCGCCACAAGCCCTCTGCTTCCTCTCGTTGTTCTTCTCTTCTCCAAGAACAGAGAACCCGAGAGAAAACCCCGCCAGCGTCCGTCGTCGTTCTCGCAGCCGGTGGGCATCAAGATCGTCTCCGACATGTCCATCTTCTTCCTCTACGTCCACTACGTCCGTTCAGACGTCTTCCCCGCACCAGGTCGCCTCCACTACGTCGCCGTCTTATTCCCCTGCTTCCTCTTCTTCATGGAGCCGAACGCCGCCATGATCAGCGCCTCCTCACGCCTCTGACGTTGTGCTCCCGGCCTCTTCATCTTGTCCTACGGGACCCCGGTGAGCAGCCGCCCCTCCTCGCTCTCCATCGGCGTCGTTTGTTTCTGTTTGGCCTCGATCTGTTTATGTCAGAGACTTGTTGCTGTACCCTCGCCTTGCGCGCGAAACAGAGCACCTCGCTCTCTGTCCGTAGCTGCGTCCATGCACACCATGCTATGCTCGCATCCTTGATAGTTTCCTTGCACGCTGCTGCACGCCTGCACGCTCCGTCGTGGCCATGGCCGAGCACCTCGACCTGCAAGCGGCCCTGTCTCTTTGTCTTGCACCGCTTGGTTCAGATCCAAACTATGCATCTTCAGCGAGTCCACACTCCACCAACACCCGCAGAAGCCCCGCATGCACGCACGCACACGACACCGACAAGCAGCTGCGGCTGCCATCCGCCTTGTCGTGCCATGCCCGAGACGAGCATGAGCTCATGCTCGAGCCTTTGTACGCATGCGTCGCCCAGCGCATCTTCCTCTCAAACGCGCACACCCGCCATCGCTTCCTGGGCCCCGCCGTTTCACCGTTGCCCGCCGGTGCCGTCGGTGGCTTCTCTGCTGCAGAGAAGGAATCCTGTCTGCCGTGGGGCTAGATCAAAAGGGGCCGTGCCCCATCCCTCCAACATCAGCAGCAGCAGCGCAGTGGATCGGGCCATGGAGTTCTACCGGGGAGACCTTGGTTCGAATCCCCTCGGGAACATATTCCCCAATTTTTGCCTCTGCCCCCTCTTTGACAGTGGGACCCCCTCGTCATTCTGTCTATCCACACACACCCCTCTCCACACCCACGCGGCCACACTCCTACCACCTCAGCACCAGGGCCCCCTCGTCATTGACAGTGGCTGGCTTAGCCCATGTTCCCCTATTGTTTTATTTTTTTCCTTTTGCATAATTTCAGAAAATGCCCCTGTTTTGTTTTGCTAATAACTAATCATGCATGCATCCAAATTAAACAAACTATATATGTAAAATGCTTAGAATTTTATCTAGTTTCACAATATCCAACTTTCATCCATGTTAAAATATTTAAAATTGCTGTTTGTATTAATTTGCATAGATGCCATGCTAACATGATTTATTTCATAAGTAAATAACCGTAGCTCGGTTTTAAATGTTCTTTTATATGTATATGGGGTAGAAAAATGCATAGATTAACTTGGTCCACTTTATTTTCCTGTTTAAAAAAATTAAAATATGTTTTAGGGCAGAACAGTACCAAATTCAAAATATGAACATGAGGATTTTTCCGGAATTGTTGTTTGTTGTTCCGGCCTCATTTAAACTTGCCTAGATAGGTAGTTTTATTATGTTTCACCTCTTGCCATGATTGACAACATTTAATGTTGTTGTGTGTCTAAACGGGAGTGAACTAAATAACTCGAATGTGGTGTTTCGTCAATATGCAACTCGTTGCATATTGAGCTCCACTTAACTTGTAGTATTGTTTGTTGCATTTTGCCATGCCACGCCTCTTTAAAACGGACTTGCATCATACTTGATTGTGCATCATGCCATGTCTATGTGTTGTGTGTTTACCTTGTTGTTTGCTTCTTTCCGGTTGTGCTCCTTCTAGTTAGTTCCTGTTTCGTTGCGATCGTGAGGATCTGTTCGTCTACGCTTGGTTCGTCTTCGTGGCTTCATCTTCTTCATGGACTCGTTCTTCTTCCTTGCGGGATTTCAGGCAAGATGACCGCTACCCTGGATCTCATTACTATCATTGCTATGCTAGTTGCTTCATTCTATCGCTATGATGCGCTACCTATCATTTGCTCTTCAAGCCTCCCAAATTGCCATATCAGCCTCTAACTTTTTTGCCCTCCCTAGCAAACCGTTGCTTGGCTATGTTACCGCTTTGCTCAGCCCCTCTTATAGCGTTGTTAGTTGCAGGTGAAGTTGAAGATTTCTCCATGGTGGACAGGATTATGATTGGGATATCACAATATCTCTTATATTTTTAAGGCATCTATATACTTGGTAAAGGGTGGAAGGCTCGGCCTTATGCCTAGTGTGTTGTTCCACTCTTGCCGCCCTAGTTTCCGTCATACCGGTGTTATGTTCCCGGATTTTGCGTCCCTAACGCGGTTGGGTGATTTATGGGACCCCTTCGACAGTTTGCTTTGAATAAAACTCCTCCAGCAAGGCCCAACCTTGGTTTTACCATTTGCCTCACCACCACCTACATTTCCCTAGGGAGTAATTAACCCGAGGGTCATCTTTATTTTAGCCCCCCCGGGTCAATGCTTGTCTAAGTGTTGGTCCGAACCGAGTAGACTGCGGGGCCCCCTCGGGGAAACTCGAGGTCTGGTTTTACTCGTAGGATGTCTCATCCGGTGTTGCCCTGAGAACGAGATATGTGCAGCTCCTATCGGGATTGTCGGCGCATCGGGCGGCTTTGCTGGTCTTTTTTTACCATTGTCGAAATGTCTTGTAAACTGGGATTCCGAGACTGATCGGGTCTTCCTGGGAGAAGGTATATCCTTCGTTGATCGCGAGATCTTATCATGGGCTAAGTTGGGACACCCCTGCAGGGTATAAACTTTCGAAAGCCGTGCGCGCGGTTATGTGGCAGATGGGAATTTGTTAATGTCCGGTTGTAGCTAACTTGACACCAGATCCGAATTAAAACGCATCAACCGTGTGTGTAGCCGTGATGGTCTCTTTTCGGCGGAGTCCGGGAAGTGAACACGGTCTTTGGGTTATGTTTGACGTAAGTAGGAGTTCAGGATCACCTCTTGATCATTGCTAGCTTCACTACTGTTCCTTTGCTTCTCTTCTCGCTCTTATTTGCTTCTCTTTACCCCTTCCTTTCCCATTAAGCTTTGCTAGTCTTGATACCCATGGTAATGGGATTGCTGAGTCCTCGTGGCTCACAGATTACTACAACAACAGTTGCAGGTACAGGTTATGCGATGATCCTGATGTGAGAGCGATGTTACTTGTTTTGGAGTTCTTCTTCTGCTTCTTCTTCGATCAAGGGATAGGTTCCAGGTCGGCAGCCTGGGCTAGCAGGGTGGATACTGTTTGAGTTTCTGTTTGTGTTCCATCCATAGACGGATGTTGATCTCTTATATGATGTTGATGTATCCTTGGGCGTTTGTGCCTTATGTATGTATCCCCAACTATTATGTAATGGTTTGATGTAATGATATCCACCTTGCAAAAGTGTCTTTAAGATGCGCATCTATCCTTGGTGGGACCTTCGAGTTCCTTTTGTATAGGGTCGCATCTTGGGCGTGACAGTCCCATTATCGATGTCAAAACTGGCGGATCTCCGGTAGGGAGTCCCGAACTTTGGGTCTAAGGCTAATGGTAACAGGAGGCGGGGGACACAATGTTTACCCAGGTTCGGGCCCTCTCTATGGAGTTAATACCCTACTTCCTGCTTGATTGATCTTGATGATATGAGTAATACAAGAGTTGATCTACCACGAGATCGTAGAGGCTAAACCCTATAAGCTAGCCTATGATTATGATTGTTATTGCCCTATGGACTAAATCCTCCGGTTTATATAGACACCGAAGGGGCTAGGGTTACACAGAGTCGGTTACAGAGAAGGAAATGTACATATCCGAATCGCCAAGCTTGCCTTCCACGCAAAGGAGAGTCCCTCCCGGACATGGGACGAAGTCTTCAATCTTGTATCTTCATAGTCCAATAGTCCGGCACAAGTACATAGTCCGGCAGTCCAAGGACCCCCTAATCCAGGACTCCCTCACCCATGTCTGTGATCTCTCCTCTCCATCACCTAACCTTTAGACGCACGGGCACACAAGAAGAGCGGCGCGAGCTTGCCGTGGTGTTATTATAACAAAAAAATGCTTGGAAAATAGAGGAATTGCCTAGAACAAGAGACATTGTGGATGGTCGAGATGGAGCTAACCACATCTATCCTTCGCGTTAGCATGATGAAGTTGTGTGCCTAGTGGGCTGTTTTCGACCGACTGGCTGGGTCCCGAGGTCGAACCATAGGTAGTACATCTGATACAGTATATTTTTACACGCACATTTTTCCTCCATGTCGAGACGTGCCACACCTTATGCACGGTTTCTGGGTCCTCCCGGGTGGTGTATGCATATTTTCTTCCTTGCCGAGATGTGGGACGCCCTATCGTGCATTTTGTGGGTCCTCCTTGGTCATAGAATCGAAGCAAGTAAATGAGTCATCAAATCACAAAAGCCCACCTTTATCGTCGAGTACATCCGTGAAGCATGGTGGCTAGCTAATTGGGACAGTGCGACCGATTAGCTAGGCCGCCGCCATATTTGTTTTTCACCCATTTTTCCCCTTGCCGGCAGGTAACTTTAAATATGCACCGCGGCGTTGGTCTGGTCTTTGGGTGCGGCATGCGCGGCAGGATTTCTATTTTTTTTCATTGACGGGAGCATGCGCGTCAGCAATTAGTCATGATGACTCCGCCTGTAAAACCCACTGCTCCATGATGTGAAAGTCGTCGACTGGTGTTTTCCCATGGTGAAAACCAAAAGATTCACCCTGCTCCTCGGCTAGTTCCCTCCGCCTTCCCATAGATTGCATTGCCTTTCAGGCATTTCACCCCTTTGCTTCCTCTCCCCATTGCTTCTAACTGGTTCCATGGCGGCGCAATAGATCACGGAGTCTGAGGTGAGGTGCCTGACACAGGAGCTCCAGGCCAAGGATGCAGAGCTCAGGGCCAAGGAATGTGGAGCTCCGTGAGCTCAAGGAGGAGAGGAGTGCCATGCTCCTCCTTTATGTGCGGGAGTTAACGGAGCTTCAAAAGCGGCAGGCATCCACCACAAAGATGCTCGAGGCGTCGGCAGCATTGATGCAGAAAGTGGGAGATACGATAGGCCGTCAGGCGAGCCAGCTGGAGCCCGAGCGGGCCGATCATGAGGAGGTCCAGGGTCGACTCAACCACTTGGTGGACCATGTTGCCATGCACGTGTTGCGGCTGCGTGATGCCTACCATCGTGCCAGTGCAACCATGTCGGCCGTCGGGCTAATCCCGTTCAACCACCCCATTGACTTCAACGAGCTGGGGCTTCCTGACCAGGTCTCCTTCTTCACCTATATCTCCGAGGAGCTGAGCCGTCTCTGCGCGATGGTGGGGGCGGAGCTGGACAAGGAGGGCTTGCGGGCGGTCGTCGCCCTTGCAGGGCGAATCCTCTCAGGGCTTCGTCATCGAAATCCATTTGTGCCATTGGATGCCGTCTTTGATAAGCTGGCTCCCGTCGATCGGGAGCGGGCTCTGCGGGCGGTGGCACCCTACATCACCAACATCATCACTACAAAAAAATACACTTCCGTGATGATACGTGTTTGTCACTGTAGGTCGCTTTTTTGTCATGCATGTACATCCATGACGATTTTATGACATAATCAAGATAGTCATACTTGTGTTGTTGTAGAAGTGTTCCATGACATTACCAAAATTATCATCACGGAAGTGTCCACTTCCATGACGATAAATCGCGCATCATAGAAGTGCTTTCGTCACGGGTGACCGACACGTGGCATCCACCATAACGGAACGCCATTAAGCTATTGGGTCCGGTTTTGGATCCGATAACCCATTAACAGCCCCGACCAATGGGGATTTTCCACGTGTAAACTCATCATTGGCTGGAGCAAACACGTGTCGGCTCACCGTTGAGACAGATGTCATCCACTCATTGGACCGAAGGTGCCTATGATACGGCAACACATGGCACGGCCCAACAGAGGCCCATTCCTGTGAAAAGGCCGGCCCGTTTGACTTGGTCAAAAGGTGGCGGGCCGGCCCACGGAAAGCTTGTTAACAGCATGTTTGCATATAGCACATTTATAGCCTGCTAACCCAGGGCCCATTACGACCTCTCCGAATTAGGCCCAGTAGCGTCATCTGGCCCGTCCAATATTATTCCAGCCCGTTTTAACTTCCGGCCCATGTGTGGCCCATGACTTCTTTCGGCCCATATGAGGCCCTTTGTAACTCTTGGCCCATTAACGGCCCGTGGTGAAACTGGCCCGTAATGAACAGTGTAACACTTTATACCGATTAATGACCCATTATTCCATTGGGCCGTTTCCAGCCCAAGTTATGTTTCGACCTTCTCAGGGCCCATTGATTCTTGGGCTCATTTGCAGCATTCGGTTACATACGGCCCGTTACTGTCATTTTCTGCTTGTGGGCCAAATTCAGCCCGTCGTTACAGTCGGCCCGTTTGCAGACCGTTAATATGTTGGGCCATTTTCATGTCAAAAACCCCGTTGGGCTGTTTCAATAGTGTTATCAAATACGGCCTATTAACGGCCCCGTTATGGTCCACGAATAGTACGACCCATGATTGGCAAAATGATGATACGCCCCATAGAAGGCCCATGGATCCTACGGCCCGTATGAGGCCCATGGATAGTATGGTCCGTAGAAGGCCCATGGATTGTACAGCCCGTAGAAGGCCCATGGACCCTACGGCCCGTAGAAGGCCCATGAATCCTAAGGCCCGTATAGAAGGCTAAGGGATCCTACAGCCCGTATAGAAGGCCAATGGATCCTACGGCCACAAGAAGGCCCATGGATCATACGGCCTGTAGGAGGCCCATGGCTACAACAGTCCGTGTGTTGCCATGATTATTTTGGCGTAGTTACCAAAAATAGGCTATTGTGGCCACTAGAAAAACACAGAAAAAAACTGCGGTGACTACAAGCAAACAACTAAAAAAGACAATAAGGAAATAAATAAGCAAGCAATTAACGCTAGCCTATTACCACTATTACACATATTAAATCCACTGGGCATCAAAGTTCGCCACCAGTGCAAATATAGGGACCAAAGCAGCATATTGCATACACTGGCCGTAAAAATTGGCCACCAGTGCAAATAGACGCGGCAGCAAAACAAGAGCATAACTGAAACAACTTCAGAAGAGCTCAAGAAACGTTATCCTGGGTATCCACCATGCTGGCAATAAGCTTAGCAAGCTTATTAGCTTTGTCCTGTTTGGCGCTAAAATCCTCCAACGCTTGCTGTTGCACCAGAAAGTATGCATCTGAATGCTCCAGGGACTTCCGCAGTCCTTTTGCTTCTTGTCGCAGCACAGCTGATCGATGTCTTTTAGCATGTAGTTGAGACTCAAGAAACCGAACTGATTCAGACAGTGAGTTTGAATAGCTTGTGCAAGAGGTAGTGGCCAGTAACTCGAACACTAAACCAAGACAGGACTTTGGGGTTGTCTCACTATCTTCAAGATAGTCTTCCTTAGCTATTTTATCAGCTTTGTTGGAGACCAACAAGGATGTGTCACTATCCTGAACCTTATCTGCATTACTTCCTTTACCATTGCTTAATAAGGCACTCTTCCCCAATATTCTGTCAGCATTCTAAAAGAAGAAACAAGCAGACACATAACAAGTTTAGCATGTACTAGTATATGAAACTCATTTCGGTGAACCAGTTCATTAGTAAGGTGGACAGGATTAAACTACCAAGTCTTCTATTGCCATGTACTAGTACATAATAAAAGCATCAAACAAACATATATCTATGTCCTATGGTCACTACATTGTCTTGCAAAATCAAAATAGAGACACGGTTCAAATCATATCAGTTCAAGACAAAGTAGCAGTGAAAGAATACAAAGCGTGGGAAACTACATGGCAAACAAGATTTCAGATGGGTATCGCGGGTCTACATGTACAAAAACACTATTGGCTCTGTTGTGATGCTAGTAATGTGCATGATATGAAAGTCCACTGTATACACAATTGAAATTGAAATCAACAGAGCTATTGATAAGAGCAAACCTGTTAAACAAACATGCATGAACATACCTGTTGTGCCATTGGAGTTTCAATCGGATCCTTCAATTTAAAATAAGTTTGTATGAGTAAATACAGTGATACAAGAGCAAAGCAATGATAGTTAAAAAAGGCGCGCCTAAGTGAGCGCTTAAGTGCGCCTAGGCTCTAGGCGTTGGCAAAACACATTGCACATAACTATGCTTAATCTGTGCATAACTGCGCATAAGCATGCGCTTTGGTCAGTAAAGCGCAAGGCGGTGGCAAAATGCACAATTAACGCCTAGCGCTTTCTTGAACTATGATAGCAATGGAATCTTAAATTAGAACAGTTGTTCTTCAGGTTTAGGCACTTGTTCTACATGAACAGAGTACAGTAAGACACAAGAATATAATACTTAAAAATATAAAATGAGCTCATAGACCTTACCACATTCTTGGTTCGGGACCAGTACAGAACAAGGCGTTCCCAGTCATCATCCAGTAAATGTGTCTCAGGAGAACGTAAGGGAATTTGATGAGTTTCTTTGCCGGTGAAGTATGTTTTCTTCATGTAATTCCGATACTGCCACCGAGCATTCTTGAAGATAGCAGAGGTATTAGCACAGGTTACCTCATCCCGAGTTTCCAAATCGGTCCTTCTCTATAGAGAAAAATGGGAAAATTTGTTGTATTATAACCATCATGGAGGTAGGATGTATGGGACAAAGCAAAGTAATTGCCATGAATAACGTTACTTACACATAACTCCTGGACAAACACCTACAACTGGCATTTTCCTTCATGTTCGGTATAATATTTCCAAGATGGGAATATACGCACATACGATTTAACAACATAAAATGCGATAGCTGCTAAACTACAACTAGCTGGTTGTGCTTCTTACACAGGAATAGGCGTACTAACTGGGTGCAGTTGGGGTTCGCCGTGGTAGTACTGGCCCTTTGGGCACTGGAGCTGCCTTACTAACTGCTCTTGTTTGGGAGCTCTGTGGTGGAGATGGTGCTATGTCAACAGGAACTGGGTTCCTATCTACTGGGGTTGGGGTTAGATTGGGTGAAGCTAGTTCTTTGTCCATCGCAGTAGGGGTACAATCTGCAAGAGTTTGGGTTATGTGTGGTAGGGCTGGTTCTTGTGCATGTACAACCGGGGTGCTATCTCCACCAAGAGGTAGCACTATTTTATTTGAAGACTGTGTTTTTAGTCCGCTGGATACTGGATAAACAGGAAACATAGTGGAAAAAAAGCATGAAATAGTTGACATGTATATTTTTTAATTATAACGGATAGCATGACATAATTTCACATATATGATGTCTATCTAAACTGGATAGCATAGCATAACATAATTCAAAGATATGATGAATAACTAAATAGGATCGCATGACATAATTCACCTACATGGTATCTAAGTAATCAGGATCGCATCATTTAATTCACATCTGTGATTTATATGCTAAACAGAGGGCATTTGATATGATGTCTGAACTAAGAACATGGTGTTGAATATTGTGTATATGATGTCTAAACTATGCAACGCAAGACACCATATGCATGATATGAGCAGTATAACCGTGCCAAGTTTGAGCATACACCTCGGTGGGGGAATAGGACTGGTCATCTGTCTTTGAATCCATCTCTGAGGAGCTATTGGGACCCAACAATAGATCTGCTTCGATAGGTAGCACGGTCTAGTCTGAAGGCCTTGTTTTTACTCCAGATTTTTCCATCTCCCACCCAAATGGCTGATTCACAGGAAGAGTAGTTTAATGTACAAACATTGTCGACAAATGGAAATGTAATGAAGAAAAGGATGGGCAAGATATCAATGAAATATATGATGCCTGATTAAACAGGATGGCATTGCACATTTCACATATATTATGGCTGGCTAAAAGACATGAGACTACATAATTCCCATATATGATATAGAAACTAAACATGTGGCATTACAGAACATGTCTAAACTAAGCAGATGACATATATGATGTCCAAAGTACGCACTGCAAGGCAACACATGCATGATATGACTAACATCATCATGCCAAGGTAGAGCAAACACCTTGGGGGTTAAATAGGAGTGGTCAGCAGCGTCTGAATCCGCCTCAGAACAGATATCTTCCTCTGGATTACAATCTAGAGAGGGGTGGGGAGGGTTTGCCATTGAACCCACCATGGAGCGATGTTTGCATGACACTGTATTGCCGCACAAAACTCTTCTCTTTTTCTCTACATGTTCAGCATGACTGTGTACAATATCTGACATGCATACGAAAAAAATATGGTGAGATTATGTAAGGAGAGCATGCAGAAATTTAGAGTGATGGTAACAACCAGTGGATGGATCAAAAATAATGATAGCAGGCTGATGATTGCTTTAAATTAATAAAAAGACAGATGATGATTGCTTTACTATTTGTTTCCCACCCAAGATGAACAACATAGGCATACCCTAGGTGAACCAGATATTAGACAAACATACTATTCATTGCTGCCTTGATATGTGCCCCACAACTAATTTAGAACTCAAGTTTGAACATTAATTTGGACCTGACTTGGGAGTCCAAGAGCTGAAGAGGACGATAAAGTAGCAGGTAAGTTTAAGCAATGCATAACATAAGCAGAAACAAAAGAGTGTGACCTCTCTTATGGACCCGTGTACTCCTCAGGTTCATTTGCTGAGTCGATGATGGTGATGCCATTGCGGTGGGTGCCGGCGGCAGGGAAGGAGATCCGAGGCGGCGAAAGACGGTCAGGAGTCATGATGTCTGGTTTGGTGGATGCTTCTGTCGATGGAGCAGCTCAGGTGAGGTGGACGATGTCGCGGCAAGAGCAGGACAAACCACACAAAGTTCCCTTCAACACGTACATGTAACTGAAGTAATTCTATAAGGGCTCATTTGGCTTGCATGATTCTTAAAATGCAGGGATAGGAAAAACACCGGAATAGGATAGGAAAATGCACATGGTAAACAGAGCATTTGTAAACACAGGATTTCTGTCAACTTGGGTGTTTGGTTTACAGGAATTGGAAGAGCAGAGGAATGCAAAGAAACATGGCCAAGATAAAGTGAAACCATATGAAAGCGTGTACAGTTAGAATGTTATTCTGGCACTAATGCACTTGGTCTTTTTTTCATGCATAGGATTTTGAAAAGTAGGTCCAGGTGGATGTTTTGCTTCATTCCTTTCAACAAAATGCATGGATAATTGGGTTGGTCGCCGAAGCAGTTGAGGCAGAGGTGGTTGTCGGAGGTGTGGAGGAAGATCTGAGGAATCTGTAGACGGCGTCCAGGGCACTGCTGTGTTGTGATGGATCGTTCTGTCGTTGGAGCAGCTCCGGTGAGCCGTAAGACGTCAAGGCTGAAGCAGCACAAGACAAACATTGTCAATCTCAAGTGGGATTCTAATAGCATCTCCAATAGATGATGTAGAATAGATGTAAAATTTACATCACCAAAAACCACTTGACTACAACAGATGAGGTAAAAACTGTTGACTCTGAACTTAACTGTCGAAACTGAAATTTACTATGGAATCTGAATGCTGCTGTCGAAGTTGAACGCAATGGTAGCAGAGAGGCACTTGACATGTAGTTTAGGGAGGGCCTACAGTTCATCTTCAACCTGCACCCCCCTGAACCGCTAGCCACCACCGGCCGAACCGCCAGCCCCAGCGCCGCCTCGCCTCCCCGAAACAACTCCCCACCGCTGCCCCGGCCAGCCCTCTAGGACCCCCCGCCCCCACCCTGAACCCTAAGATAGATAGTGGGGTACCTCTCCGGCGAGCCCCCGTCCCTGCTGCGGGTGGTTCTTCCTTTATTCCGGCGACCCCCCAACCCCTGAAAATCGACTGACCCAAAAGTCGATTCAGTCGACTGAAGTGTGGCTTAATCGGAGCAGAGCAGTAGCACGAGCGAGGCGGTGAGCAGCAGCAGCAGCTGGGCGAGCGAGCGATCGGGCGAGAGTTGGAGCAGCAGCAGCGTGAGCGAGCGAGCGAGAGCCGGAGCAGCAGCAGATCCGGCTGCTATGGACGCCGCCGCCGAAGGGGCCTCGTACTGGGGGAGAGCCGCCGTGGAGATGTCGCTCGCGGCGCCGGCTTCAAGGTAGCTGCTCCATGGGGGTGCGGGATGGAGCACCATCGGTGCCGGGAGGTTGAGTTAAGGAGAAGGTGCGATGCGATGAGTGTACAACCTCTTTGGTAGCGCCGAGTTGGCCTCGGCTTCGTCCGAGGAGTCGGTGAGGATGTTGCGGTTCCGGTGGAGCAGGTTAAGGCGGCGCTGCGGGATGGAGCAGCCGTGATAGACGAGCGATCATTGGAGCAGCTCCTTGGAGGTGGAGGACGGGCGGCTGAACCGGCGGGACGGCGAGATGGACAACGGATCCACATCCGGGGAGGTGGACGAGGGACGTCGAGCTGTTGCGGTGGACGACATCGTCGGGGAAGAGGCTTTGGCTGGGCAGCGGTGACGTGGCGGACGGAGGAGGGTGGGGTTTCACGGCTGGAGCGGAGAGGTTATGGCGGCCTGGGATTTTGAATGGCAAAAAGGGGGCATTGGGAGGGGGTGAAGCATGACTTAGGGACGCGCTTGTCCAAAATGTAGGATGTGTTACAAAAGTACCCCCCACCAATTTGAACTAGCGACCCTTTCGGCTCAGGGTTAGAAGGGGGGTTTCGCGTGTCGAGATTTGGCAGCTGGAGGGAGTTTTCGCGCGTGTTATAATTTCAGGATAGCAAGGCGCGTGTTGTGAAGGCGCCAGTTTTGGGAGCACGATATCTGAATTTTCGAGATATAACAAGACGCGGATTGAATTTTAGGGACAAGCCTAACGTGTAGTAATATTGTACTTGTACGTACCAAATCAATTCGCACTTCCCTCAACCAAAAAGAAAATGAAAAAAATAAAACTATTCACACCACACAAAGAGAGAGTCTTGCCCCGTTTTACTATACAAATGCTATTCAAAGCTACTCCCTCCTTCCATCTATATAGGGCCTAATGCGTTTTTCGATGCTAACTTTGACCAAATATTAGAGCAATAATATATGACATGCAACTTACACAAAGCACACCATTAAATTCGTCTGTGAATGGTTCTTTCAATGATATAATTTTCACATTGTGCATGTCATGTACTATTAATCTTGTCAATAGTCAAAGGCGGTCTTAAAAAACTAATTACACCCTACATAGATGGAAGGAGGGAGTATGAATCCATGTTATGTCCGATTAAATATTTTCGCTTGCTGTATAATGCATGTAACCTATACTCATACCAACATTTTAGTGCATTCCAAATGTCTATACTACCGCTGCAATTCGAACTAAATTTGAATTCATTTCTCTATTTCAATAAGAATCTACAATCATGATTGTTGCCAACTTCAACCATCATAGTTTCCTTGCTATCCGCCAGATATAAATCGGATGGCCTATATTGCAGGATGGAAGGCACACCATCATCAACAACTCCGTTTTTTATAAGAGTAGAGATAAGATATATTATAGGTAGTATAACATGTTCATAACCACACCATGTGTATCACCGCTATATATATTCACACATGCCTCGGTTCAAAACACTATCATAAATTCTTCAAATATCTGAATTCGCTTTTTATAATGATGTATATATGATCTCTATTCGTCTTTTACACCCACACAACCCTCTTATCTTTGTAGCTAGCACTAACTTTCTCTCGTGCATGCACACGCCCGCATCCCTCTCACCCTCCGTCAGCATTCTCTAGCTCCATCGTGCAAATTCGTCTTTTCACTTTAGGTCGTTCACCCATGGTGTGTGTAGGCCTCCCAGCTCCTTCTTTACGGCACACATCGATCGATATGCCTCTCTAGCCAGGTGTGCCTAGCACGAACACAAGCTTCCCCTCTTCTCTTGTCACCGTCCATGCCTCACTCCCACCACTCTTTTCATCGATCTCGTACTTGCACACTCCTTCCCCCTCGATATAGTATGCCTCTCGTACCACATCCTAGATGCATCCCTCTCTCTCTATCCTTCTCCTCGTGCCTCATTTTCTTCTAACAAACACATGCATGTATACCGATCGATCTCCCAACATATACCTAGATCGACTTTAACTACACCCCCATCGATCGACGTACCTCACAACTTATGTCTCTCCTTTCTCTAACAAAGTTCGATTGATGTTCCTATGTAGTTACGTCTGCTTACCACAGCCATATCGTCCCCCTCATCATTCGTGCATGCCTCCTGACCCGTCTCTCACACGCACGTGCACAGACAACAAGCAGCCATCTCCTCTCCTATTGATATTGTGGGCGTGCCCTCCATTTGTCTAGCAAGCATATCCCACCATTTGTTAGAAGCAACTCCACTACCACCCCCTCCAACACTCTAGCTCTGTCTCTCTCCCAACCTTATTCCTCTCCTGCACATATGCATGGATGCCGATCAATCTACCTTAATACATGAGGCAGATCGATCTCCTTAATACATGAGGTAGGCCTCTCTCCTCCTCCACACATATACCAGCAATTGTACCTCTATAGTTAATTGGGCCTCCCTCTTCCCCCACCACACATCGATAGTCGAGCGCTGCAGGTAGGTATCCATGCCACAGATACAAACCACACATGTCCCCTCTCACGTTCTAGTAGGCTAGCCACTCTATATCTTTGACGTGGGCACACACAAATTCGATGGCACTCTTTATCGATCGCGGGCACGCACACACACACACATCATCCCTCTCTTCGATTCTATGGACACCTCAAGCCGATGATACCTCCACTCTCTTCTCGTGGATCGCCCCCTCTATATATATGTTATATCCAGGACTCTATTTCACACACATTGCATATGTTACATTTTTTGATTGACCCCGCCCCCCCCCCAAAAAAAACTCTCAAGAACCCACACACTATCTCTCTAGGTTTGTATCTCTCTCACACAACCCCACGTAGGTGGTGTACATTTACAAGAAGAGAATAGGTGCACCGTGCACGTACTCACGCTTCGTGCCCAGCCACACCCGCGTGGGTACACGGTGGAGCTCATTTCTTTACGAAATGGCAGCCCACATGCTAATTTGAACGCATGTAGCAGTTGTTTACCTAGGGAGGTCGTGTACCATGCGTGCACGAAACAAAGTTCGACTTGACGCGTTGCCGCGTTATTTTTAAATAAAGTTATAGCGCTCAATGGCACGTACACAGAATATAAAATGATTTTTATGGAGAAAAAGGTAGTCCACTCAACTATATACAATGGAGCCTGCCTGCCTGGTTTGTCGCTCTTCAGAGTATCTCACACAAGGCTGTGGTGGCCTCTCTCTCTCTCTCACCGTTGGTCACTGATCCGGCCGCATCCCGTCCACCGAGGGAAAGGGAGTGCGGTGGCCTCTCTCTCTCCCTCTCACCATTGGTCACTGATCCGGCCGCATCCCATCCGCCGGGGAAAGGGAGGAAGTGCATC
The DNA here is from genome assembly GCF_018294505.1 of Triticum aestivum. Taxonomy (NCBI): domain Eukaryota; kingdom Viridiplantae; phylum Streptophyta; class Magnoliopsida; order Poales; family Poaceae; genus Triticum; species Triticum aestivum. Next base: position 172,669,872 of record NC_057807.1, on the reverse strand, counting down.
GTTTCTCTGTTCGACGACGCCGAGGCAGCACGTCCCAATCTGCGGTACACGTCGTTCTCTCTAACCAAGCTCTGGCGTGGCAGGGCCTACGCCACCTGCTCGTAGATTCCGCCCGCCGCCGCTCACCTAGTTACATCCCGATGACCTCCAGGTATCCCCTCCGGCCATGATCCACTGCCCGTCTTCCCACGTCGTTGCATGTGGATCTTCCATAGTTCTTTGCCCAAAACGTAGCTCGTCCAGCGTACTTTCCATATTGCAATCTCCTCCTCACACCGTTTTAGAAAAACACAACCATGTTGTTATCTTCCCTTAGGACAAGGAATATGCTTCTTTTTTGTCGTCGCATGTGTCATCAACTGTTATTGGCCAGTAATTGTTTCCTTTCTACCTCTTTTTTGCAAACAGGGCTATCCATTTCACCTCGTTGCTATTATGACCTTTTGGTGAACTGCACAAATCACTTTTTTCTTAAGAGTGTTCTGTGCAGTTGTACTAAAATGTCACACGGGCAACGTCTCTACATTTCAGTGCGACTGCACAAAGGGAGATTGGTTTTGCTCTATCCTCCTCATCCAACTCCGAGCCTAATCTTCTCCAACTAGTTAGTCTTAAGAGAGACTGCAAAGGTGACCGACTTCTATTTGTGTGTTTGTTATTTCATCAGCAGTCCTCTATTATCGTAATCACACTTAATATCTTTGGAACAGGGACGGTCAGCTCTATTTTAGTGGAACTGCACAAAATGATCGGAATGTTGCATGCTCCAGACAACTACTTTTTTCCCAACATGCCTTGTTGATTTAGACAGAGCTGGGGGGACGTTGCTGCCAATGAAAGCATGGATCAATTTTAATTTAACACCTTCTCACAAGTTTGTCTTCAGTTGTGATGTAATTATTAGCTCTGATCTGCTAATAATTGACATGCATTAGCAAGGAAGTTAGTTTTTTATTGTTTCCGAAAGAGCATCGATGGCAAGACACACGAAACAAAAGCTGAAAGCTCACACCATTGTACAATTTCATGTCGCTGGAAAATTATTTGTATAGTACGTCAATTATGTAAACAAATGATGGAAGCTTGATAGCATTGCCAGAAGCCTCTTCATCATCCGGGTCCATGTGCCATGCACAAAATTATACTCCTTCGTTCCTAAATATTTGTCTTTTTACAAATTTCAAATGGGCATATTTTAGAGTGTAGATTCACTCATTTTGCTTCGTATGTGTACTCCCTCCGTTCCTAAATACTCTATTCGTCTTTCTAGAGATTTCAACAAGTGACTACATACGGAGCAAAATGAGTGAATCTACACTCTAAAATATGTCTATATACATCCGTATGTAGTAGTCCATTTGAATCTCTAAAAAGACAAATATTTGAGTAGTCACTCGTTGAAATCTCTAGAAAGACAAATACTCCGGAGTATATTTAAGAACCGAGGGGGTAGTGCACAACCGCATGGGAGACTCAGCCCGGTCGTTGCGCCGCATTAATAGTGAGTAATGAGCAGTCAAATCATAAGCCCCACCTTTCCCACTGTAAGTTGCTCGGAAGAAGCAACCATCAATACGCTCTTCTTTGAATCCGCTCATACTACTCCATCCGTCACTGTTTATAGAGCGCGCTTCAGAAAAAAGAAAAAAAATCTGTGGGACCAAGGCGACTAGCGATCGGCCTGAAAAATAGCATTGGTAGTTATAGCACGGCGTCTATTACTAGAGGGAATAATGCGTACACACATGCATGCAGTGCTTCCACCCCGGGTACACACATGCATGCACTTACTCCACTCCGTAGTAGTACTCCCTCCTTTCCGGTTTATAGTGCTCAATTCAAAAATCTCACCAATCAAGGTAGATGGCGAGTGGTGGAATACTTTTTGTAGTTTTGCAAAAGCACCTAATTAATGCTCTTGTTATCCTCAAAAAATTATGTTTATCAATGCATTAATTGCAATGCATGCATGCATAAAGTACATGCATTGGTCAATTTTCTCTTAATACTTGCATGCAATGATTTAATGCACCTTGGAATCTGAACATGTGATGGAAAACAACCAAATTGAGCCTTATAAAATGGAAAAACTAAAATTTTGAGATAAGCCCTATAAACCGGAAAGGAGGGAGTACATGGAGAGAAAATTGTGGACTTGATTGCGGTTACCACGCCCTAATTAATTGAGCATTAAACCAAACGCGTCTAAAGTCTTTCTGGTGGTGGAAATGCATTGAGAGAAATGCATCATAATGAAGCGCGCCCTGTAAACTATGGCAGAGGGAGGAGTAGTATTAAGGTGCAAAACCAAGTACGCGTATGGCCAGTCGGTCAACGCACCTCCTCTTGGCATATCACTGACATGTGGGATAGGAGTGTGAGCAAACCGATCTCAATTGACGGCAAAGAGCCAACCCGCCGTTCCTTGAGAGAGACGAGGAGCGAGAACACACAGACGGGCTCGCACGGAGGCCAAGATATATTCGAGCATGGTTGCTTGATCGATATCATTCATTACATGTTGGGCTGCCGTTTTCCGCCCTTCTCCGGAATAAACGTGTACTTTATCAGAGATAAAAAATAAGAGTACAGACGCTCCACCATGCGGTTCTAGTAGTAGTACTACTCGTACTACTGCGCTTGGCTCTTCGCCTCTTCGTGAAGTCGAACAATGATGGTACTCCGCATGTTGGGTACTACAGTGTATGCCTCTGACAATCTGACACCGAATGGACTGATGCATGTCCACCGAGGGTAGGTTGCATTAGTCAAAAGGCGTAAGCGAGCTTCACCTTGTCCTGCAAGCTTCTCCTCGTTCTGCGAGTTGACGGGACACACCAAAAAGTAGTGCTAGTCCATACTCCCTCCTTTCCGGTTAATATGGCTTAATCTTTTTTGCGGGTAAATGAGAGAGCTTTATTCATATATAAGCATTCTTAGGACGATCAGCCAAGACACTGGTCACTAGGAAGCGAGGTACCCCGCAAAAAAAGAAGTAGGAAGCGAGGTGTTTCATCAAGCCAGCTCTCGGCCACATTCAAAGTGCAGCAAGCACGGTTCGCACGAAGATGCGCCGCAAGGTTTGCTGACCTGTTTACATGCTGAATAACAAAAAAGAGGAAATATTACCGAGCGCTCCTATTTGTAACAGGATATGAGCCAGAATTAAGCGAGAATTGTGGCGAGTGTTCCATGCAATCAACTTCCATTATCACATGCGAGAACCCTCGAAGAGAACCAAATGTGTTGAAGATTGCTTTATCACATTTTAAAATTATAATAAGAGTGCAGACGCTCCTCCATCCGGTTCCTAGTACTAGTATAGTACATACCTTTATAGACTATAGTAGTAGTACTAGTACTACTAGTAAACTTTGCGCTTGGCTGTTCGCCTATTCGGGAAGTCGAACAATAATAGCACTAGTAGTATAGTGTATGCTTCTGGCAATCTGACACCGAATTAACTGTTGCACGTCCACCGCCTGAGCGAGGGAGAGCTTGCATTAGTCAAAAGTTTCTCCTTGTCCTGCGAGCCACCGCGCGCAAGCTTCTCCCGTCCTGCAACCTTCTCCTCGTTCGGCAAGTTGACGGGACACAGCAAAGTAATGCTAGTCCATACTGCCTCCTCTCCGGTTAATATGGCTTAATTTCAAACGAGATAAATACACTGTCTGTCACTGTATATTTGTAAAAATACGGTCAGTGGACTTCATAATACGCTCATTGCGCTCAATATATATATTTTCCGGTGTTTATACGGTCACTAGCTCACCCTGACTGAGTATGTGTGTGCATGCACGTGTAGGTTGAGCACTTGAGCGTGACCGTGTGTGTTCCGTCGTGTGCTCGGACATGCATGCATTAGGGCGTCGCGCGTTTTTGCGTCCATGTGTACGTGTGACTGTTGCATACACGTAGGGGGAGTACGTGTAGGGGCCACTAAGGAGCAGTCAAATCACACAGTAAGTTAGTCGGAAGAAGCAACCATCATTTCACTCTTCAATGACACGTACGCAATATAAAATGGTTGATATGGAGAGAAAAAGAAAACCACTATATATACACTAGCAGGAGCCTAAGCTACAAGCCTGCTTGCTTAGGTTGCTCTCTTCACAAGCATAGAACGACGGGCCTGATCCCGCAGCTGGGGGAAGGGAACAATGTTCTGCGTAGACGCGGTCGACATCGGCGAGGGAGAAAACCCACAGTCGGTGCGTCCCAATCGGGGGTCACCGCGGTATGGGCCGATGCCGCGTCCCAACCGCCCTTCTAGCTACAGCCCGACATCCCAGGTAGTCCATCTTCCTTTTGGAGCCGGCTTGCTCCACTGCCGTAGCTCCATCTCCATGTCGATCTTTCTCTACTTCTACCGGCTTCTACTTGTGATGAGTTTATGTCTCATGAACTAGTGCCAGTACTATTATTCTAATCACACTTCTTCAATATCTTTGCCATCAGGGATGCTCAGGTCGATTTTAGTGGAACTGCACAAAAGCATCGTATGATCCGAGGGTGCCAGCCGTCTTTCCTTCGACAGGTTCTACCTGGCCAGGAAATTAAATCATGTTTAGGGTTTAAGTCGTAGTGACCCCATCAGTAGTTTTTATTTCGTACACGCTCTCACAACTTTTTTCTTTAGTTGTGAAGTAAATATTGGCTATGATCTATGAATCATTGAGATGCATCAGCATGCGTGTTAGTTTTCCTTTGTATTTGATGGAATGTTGTAACGGGGCAACCTTGGAATAGGAATGAAAATGGAGTGGAAAGTTTCCGTTTTTCCGGAGAAAAAATGGAAACGGAGAGAAACTAATGTTTCGTTTCGTTGGATCACGCCATCGAGCAAAACCAACGTTTAAATCACGTCTATTGTGTCCGTGTCTCACCCTCCTCCACGGCTCAATCCCACACGGTCGCTCGGCATGCCACTCACCGCAAACCGAGTATACGATAACTTTCCCGCCTGCTTGTCGATGGATCGCACCATGGAGTACTAGCACTACTAGAAGAGATTGACGAGTTGGGGAAGGACAGCTAGCTGTAGCACGGACTCCCAAGAACTTTTTACATGCATGTTGTAGCCGGCTATTGCGACCTTTGAACGCGGAGCAGCCGCGTGCACCCGGAAGCGGCACAGGCGAGGCTCTCTCGGCTGGCGCGCCGCTTCAATGCCGGCGCCAGTGAGAGGTCGCGTCCACTCTGCTCGGGCATGAATGCGGCACTGACCGTTTCGGGCGGGAAGCATGCGCGGGTGATGAAGAGGTTTCGGGTTGGTCAGGACCGGCCGTTGCAGCGGTCCTGACGTCCGCAAACAAGGGTTGATGTACCTTAATATTGTTGCGTATATAATTAACAACATAAATAATGTGCAAGTTGGAAAATATGATTGGAGATGGAGATGGAAATGGAATTTTACGTAAACACGGATATGCATGTCTATGTCTATGTGTGTGTGCACGACGACTCTCACGACCTGGAAGCGGGGGCGTGTTTTTGATCGAATTTTCTTTCTTGGTACGTTAAAAAATCAGTTTGTCTAATTCACATCTAGATGTTATTTAAGGATATCACATCTAAGCTCCCATAAGTATATAATGTAGCAACAAGAAACAAAAAAAACTAGGACAAAAAAATAGCCTACAAACAGAGTGGACATCAACTTAGATGTGACATAACTATGTCACATCTAGATGTGTCCTAGACAGACCCTTAAAAAATTGTCTGCCAGTTTTCGTTTCTTTTTTCCGGGAACGCGCGTATTCTATTTAAAACCACTGCTATGGAGAGATTTTTTTACTCCATTATAGCCTCTTGTTTGATAGAGTTTCTCGCGTCTCGCTCTCTCACCCTCTCCATATCAAAACAAGATAGCAGTGTCCACTCTATCTCTCTCCTCACCGGTGGTCACAGATCCGGCCGAATCCCGTCCGCTACGGGAGGTGAGGAGGTGCAGCGTTGACGTTGTCGCCGTCGGCGACGGAGGAAGCCGATGCGCACCGTCCTCTCGGAGCCGGCGCTAGCGCGGACGAAGATCCTCCGTGCCTTGTTCGCTGCCGTCGTGTGGGAAAATCTCGCCCGCCCGCCTAAGCGACATCTCGCCCACCTGAGGTATAACTTCTTGTACTGGTCCAGCTCCCCAGGTCGCTGCGTGCGGGTTTTATTTTATGCGACTACTCCCAAGCTCCACATGTATAGTAGCTAGGGTTCATTGGTTGGTCCAACATCACCTACTAGTACTATTATAGAGGAAATGCCACTCAAAAAGTTGTCTTGATTTATGCCTCGGTGGAGGTATACATGTTGTTTCGACAAAAAGTAGTCATTGTCCATATGGTGGTAGTACTATCACTGGTTAAATGAAGAAATGGTTTTTCTCTCGGGTATCCTGGTTTACTTCCCATCAAGATAATTATGATGCTTCTGTTTGATGGTGTACTTTTCATTAATTCTTATTGACAATTGAGATGTATTTTATAATCTTGTAAAACAAAGTAACAACACTATATCCCTTTTTTATATTTTTGGAAACAGCGATGCATATCTCCATACCTAGGCATGTCTTCCTTAATTTTAGCGGAACTGCACAAAATTGGATGGCCATTGTTGTTCCACCTCACTGTCCTCTACCACGTGGTTCTTCCTTCCTCGAGCTTGATTACTGAGAAGAAACAGACCACAGTGAGGATTTGTCAAACTACATAGGTGCCTCACCCAAACTTGATGCCAAATGGATGATGCATCACCATGATGACCTATCAATGCTCATGGTTGCGCCTCATGGTTACGTCGGCTGGTGAAGCTGATCGATTTTCAATGAAAAACAACCTATCTTCCATTAGTGCTCTTTGCTTGTTATGCACAAAGATGATATCCTTCGTCAGTTCACCTTGGTTGCGTTGGAGACGCAGTCGTCTTTCACGTTGGTGCAATTTTATCACACAATTGGCTATGAACCAAATGTTTCCTCGAAGAAGGATCGACGTTGTACTAAGAGCATAAGTTTTGTATTGATTTCTAAGCCTTCTCACAACTTTGTCTCCAGCTCCCCTGTAATTTTATTTGTCCAGCTATTAACTTTGATTTAAAAAATGGTGTGGACTAAAAACCCGGATGGACGTAGTAGCCCTCCATTTTTATTTACTCCGCATATTAGATTTGACTGAAGTCAAACTTTGTAATACTCTCAAACCTTTCCGATAATTGAAATTAAAATTCTTTATTTGTACACACTCTCACACGTTTCCGATAATTTGGCGCATGTGTGGTTGTTCACTTAAGGGAGGGTAGTGTACCGCACGTGAAGGACAGTAAGTGCGACCAGGACGTGTGGGCGTGGATCGTTAGTTCATCGGAAGTAGTACTCCCTCCGTCTTGGTATGTAGTAAGTCATCTTACGAAAACCAAATAATTCCAAAACACTTAGGTGCGGTGCATTAACTTCTACCTCGTTTTTTGTTTCTTGACATTTCAACCCATAAGAGATAAAGGGTGTGCATGCTTTTAATGACTTGAGACTATCAAACACGACATGCAGTGGTTAATTCATTGCATGCAATACTATTAATTAGCAAATAAACATTAAGGTTTCTTGTTTTCCCCTACTCCTTGGTCATGGTGCATAGCCTAAGATGACTTACTCACCTAGACAGAGGGAGTAGTAGTTTTCTTCACTGTACGTTAAATAAAGAGTTTCATTTCGTACTTACACAATTTAAAACCATTGTTATGGAGAGAATAAGAAAACCACTCCACTATATATTAGTCGTATACATGAGAGTACTATATGGATGCAGCTTCATTGACTTGGTGCACCTGCCTTTGGGTTTATGACAAGTGGGCCTAAAATGTGGCTGGCTCACCTGTCATATAGCCAAAAGCTGGTGCAGTGAAGGCATCAGAGCTCAGTCTGTACTACAGTAGTATATATATATGATGGATCCTCAGCGCTTGTTCGCTAGGGTTTGCACTCTCCACACTCTCGCCGCACTACATATATGTATACATGTTGGAGGCTCAGCGTTCATTTGCTAGGGTTTGCTATATTCACAGTCTCTTACCCTCTCTTCACCAGATCTAAACAAGACTGCCTTTTGGCCTCTTGTCTCTCTCTCCCCCCTCAAAGCTGGCGAAGGAGGCGTCTGTATCCCGTCACACCAGGAAGGGGAGGAGGTGCAGCGTTCACTCTATCGCCTTCGGCGAGGGAGGCAATCCACTGCCGGCTGCGCTGTTCTCTTTCACCCAGCGCCTGTGCGGGAAGGCCACTGACCCCTTCTTCCTCGCTACCGTACGTAGTGTGGGTGGATCCAGCCTCCCGCCGCACGCCTTGACACATCCCGACGACCCTAAGGTATAAGTTTCTTTGAAACTATCATTGCTCTAGCTGCATGTGGATCTTTTTTGATCTGTAGTCGAATCTAGGTCTTGCTTCTAAGAGGAAAGAAGGGTGCGGTGGGCTGGAGCAAGAATCTAGGACGTGGTTCAATGAGGAAAGGAGGGACAGAAAGTAGTATAGACTGGCTATCCAACCGCTTTGTTGGTCGAAAAGGGAAAAAGGGGGTAACCCAGTACACACATTTGTAAGGAACCGATATCTTTGTTGAAAAGGGAAAGAAACTGGGGGGTTGGGTAGTTTGTGCAGGACTAGATTTGCTGCCCTCACATAGGAAAAAGGTTCAAAGAGAACAAATATGGGACCAACGCATATATGCTGCTTGGCTACATACTCTGCATCACCCATTTATACGTGTGGACGCACATGGTGCTGGCATGTCCCATACAGCTATTTTGTTGTTGTTAATCTAAGAATGCCGCCGGAATATTGAAGCAATGCCACTGTTAAAAGTAAATTACATTTTTAACGAATGTTGTTTCAAGAGAATGTCTCTGTTAATATGAATCAATGCAACCATTTTAGAAATGCTACTATCCTACTTTGTTTTCCATCCAAGATAAGTTAGATGCTTCTTTCTGTCACCGTTTGTTTCATCCTCCTTTATCGGCAAGTAATTGTTTCCTTTTTTGCCTCTGTTAAAACAGGGGTATCGATTCAACTTGGTGCTATTGCGACATTTTGCTTCGCTACTCGAAACACTTATGTTTTAAGAGTGTTTTGTGCAGTTCAACTTGAATGTCACACCGGTGACTTTGCTTAATTTTGGTGGAACTGCACAAAAGGAGATCGAGATTTGTTTCCAGTCTTCGTGGCGAGTTGTTTCAAATCTTGGTCTCATCCACATGATGTGCAGTGTGCTTTGAGATGTTGTGCTACTTGTTTTGGTACTGTTTTAAATAAATGTTGAATTGAAGCTATTGTATTGCTGTCTTTTCCCATTAAGTAGTGAACAAAAATGGGACCAACCCAGACATGATGCTTGTTGCTTTGTTACAACAAATTCAGCATCACCCCCTTTATAAGCCAGTAATTGATGCCACTCTCAGAATTAACTACTGAATCTTATTTCAAAACTGCAACACTTGTTAGGGATTGGCGGGATTACCATTTTTGTGGCCGCATGTTTCATCCTCCTTTATTAGCCAGTAATTGATTCCTTTTTTGCCTCTGTTTAAACAGGGATATCTATTCAACTTGTTGCTATTGCGACATTTTGCTTCGCTACGTGAAACACTTTGCTTGATTTCAGTGCAACTGCACAAAACGAGATTGGATTTCCTATTCGTGTTGGCAGATTCGTATTTTATCCTGGTCTTCTCATGAAAGGTCAGTACAGGCCTTCATCCACATGATTGTGCAGTGTACTTTGAGATGTTGTGCTACTTGTATTGGTACTGTTTTAAATAAATGTTGAATTGAAGCTATTGTATTGCTGTCTTTTCCCATTAAGTAGTGAACAAAAATGGGACCAACCCAGACATGATGCTTGTTGCTTTGTTACAACAAACTCTGCATCACCCCCTTTATAAGTAGATGGAAGCACATATTGTTGTTGTGCCCACTCTCCCCTGGAACTGTTTATGCTTTTCGTTAATCTAATGCCGCTGGTAAAATTAAGCAATGCCACTCTCAGAATTAATTAACTACTGAATCTTAGTTCAAAACTGCAACACTTGTTAGGAATGGTACTATCCTGCTTTGTAGTTCTTTCTACATGTTTAACCAAGGTATTGTTAAGATAATGTCTCTGTTAAAATGAATCAGTTGCATTGTTTTAGGAATGGTACTTTTCTGCTTTGTCGTTCTTTATACATGTTGAAACAAGGCATTGTTAAGATAATGTCTCAGTCAATATGAATGAATCACACTGATGGAGAATTGCTACTCTCCTGCTTTGTTTCCCATTAAGATAAAGTAGATCAGTAGATGCTTTTCTTCTGGGAGTACAAGTCATCAACCGTTATTTCTCAGTAATTGTTTCCCTTATACCTATTGTTGCTTACAGGGATATCAAAATTAAAGCTCGGTTTTATTCCGACTTCGATTTTAGTTGAACTGCACAAAAGGAGCCAATGTGTCCAAGGCAAACTGCTGCATTACTGGGTCCAGTTGGTCGTTCCACTTTGCAGAAAGAAGCAGTCACTGTTTGCGCTACATTACAGAAGGAATGACCGAGAAGCTTTACAGAGTATTATTAGACGCTGGTGACATGACTAGTCTGCAGAGAGCATTGGCAATTTAACAACACGTGGAGTGCACTGGGCAAAAAGTGCCCAAACAAGTACAAGAAGCTACGACAGGACTCCACGATCATAGGCATTACATATTTTGAATGGGAAAAGCTTGTCAAAGTTTAATCATTGATGTTAGCAAGAAGACGTTAGTTTAATATATTGGAATTGGAAAACCTTGTCAAAATTTGCTCATTGATGTTAGCCAGAAGACATGCATTTGATATTTTTGAGTGGGACGCCCTTGCTGTGAGCAGCGTCGATTGTTTTTTCCTATTCCTGTGTTCAGTTTAGAAGTAAATAGTTACTCTGCTGAGATATTCCTGTGTTAAGAGTTTGTTCTGAATATTGTCTATGTAATGCCAGGCCTTGTGTTTGATTGCAAAGTTGAGCTTGGAATGTTGTGGCATGCGGCATCACGAGCTGTTCACCGTGCCTCCTGAGAATAATGCTTCGTATTGTTTTGCATGTCGATCTAATGCCAGTGATTTGCTTGTTAAGAAGATCATCCTCTTCTGTTGTTTCCGTGCTTAAGAAGTTCATCGTCTTATGTTTCATTCATAGCCTATACGACAAGTCGGGTAGGTTAGACGTGAAACCATATGATCTTCCGACCAACTCATGATATTAGGCCGTGATTGGATCGTCGTTTTCCAACCAAAACCGCTTGTAAAACTGACGCTTGTAAATAAAAGCAGATGGTCTCGGGCGAAGCGCTTGGTTGGTCGATTTCGACTAGTAAAATATCGGAAGTACTTCACACACGATAAAAACGCTGAACGACACTCGGACGATTGCTAATCCAGCCGTTAGCTGCTGTTTCAGCCTTGCCCATGGATGGCATGATACGCACGTCGTGCATGTATCGTCTGGTAATGTCGTCCATATAGCAGTGCTCGTAAAATATACACTGGTCTCTCAAATTACACGCGTAACCCGCCGGTTTTACTTACAGACCTCGGGCCCTCGGTTTCATTACGCCTGTATTTTACGCGTTGTTTCCGATGACGAGTAAATTACACTTGTATGTTAATACAGGTTTGAAATAAACCAGAGCTCCCAAGCGCGGCCTTACCGTTTCATGCCGTCTCAGTTTCTCGAAGGTGCTCATAGGTGTCCGATGATCCTGGCTTCCTGAATGAGCAGCGGGCGCTGTATCAGACCATCCGTAGGGCCCGCGAGGCCCTCTCGTCGTCCTTCGAGTTGTTGCGCTCGCCGTGGCGCCGAGCATTGTTAACATCGTCAACGAACATGAGGATTCAGGAGATGACTTTATTTTGACTGGATGACACTAGGGACCCACTAGGGCCATAGCCGTACGTACGCAAGTGCCTCCTTATTATGTACAACTATATTTTTTTGCTTCCTCCTGGTTTCCTGACATCACGGTCCCACACCATTGTCAACCTATGTAGTCAATATAAACGAGAGAATTGCACAAGGTGCGGCCGACAGCTGGGACCAAGCAGCTCGAGCAGTATTTGTGTTTTTGAGGCGTGAGCACTGCAGAGTTTTTCTTGGCGATGATTTCGTTGTTGTTCAGAGGAGAGCAGGGTATTAACTGGGCGGGCTGTGGCCCGTCTAGCCCAGGCCAGATATCCAGCCCAGATACTAATTTTTTCAAGATGAAAATGGCTAGCCCAGCTATACTTTTTTTGAGGAATACCCAGGCAAGGTCAACTTGTTATTCTCCGCCCCGTTGGGCTGCAAATCTTTCCTAGGAGGGATGCATTAGGCTTAACAGGAAAATGGGCTTTAAAAAATAATAAATGGGATGTAATTATAAAAACTGGGCAGTAACTATAAAAAATGCACCAAACACGAAATTAGTTTATAAAATATTATTTATGGATTTTGAAAATCTTAAATTTTCATTGTTGCGCGCGCAATGTTTCGTTGGATTTTTACGTAATACAAATTTATATTTAATCTGACTAGAAATTTCGGGATAAAAATATTTCGGATCCCATCAAAATGTGGGAAATTTTATTGAATTCTGTCTTCAACGGTTGGTTGAAATTATTAATCGTTGTCCTAGCTAGAAAATGGGTTGTACTTCTAACAAACTGTAAATGGGCTGTAGTAAATTCCATTAGAATTCAAAAATGGGTTGTACATTCTTACAAATCGCAAATGGGCTATAAGTTCTCTGCCACACACTTGTGGGCCTACTAAGTTGATGCGTCCCCTAAAAAATAACTTGACGCGTATGCAAGGCTTTGTCAACTTATTATAGTCAACACACGGTTCTAGCAGCAGTGGCCGTTGGATGTCTATCCAACGAATGTCGTGCTTCTTCTTCAATCTCGGATATTCTTAGCTTCGGCCGCCCAATAAATGATTCCTCCCCCTGACATCTGGGGCACACCATTTTGGAGGCTGACCTATGGGCCTACTAAGTTGGAGCGCACCAAGGGCTTTGTCAACTTGGTCAATATAAACGATTCTAGCATCAGTGACCATACAATGTCCATCCAACGGCCGTAGTGATTCTTCAACCTGTGGTCTTTCTGCTCCAGCCGCCCAAAGCAGCGCCGGTCGTGCCGCCTGCTCCTGCCTATCATGGCCAGCTGTGCTGCCGCGGAGGCCTCACCGCCCCCATACTACTCCCACCGCTGGCTAGGCCATCCCTCCACTCACCCACACCCCCTGTTATTCTACGGCGATGGCAGCCTCACGCCGCAGCCGAACTAGTGAACCCTCATACTCCTCTCCGCGCGGGCTTCCACTGTTGCGTCTTCCCCGGCTCTGCGTCGTCCCCTTCCTAGGCCTCGCCGACGTCCACTGCCCTGGTGCTCTCGGCGTGGCGTGGTCAACGACCGACTTCCATCGGAAGAGTACTGTACGTGGAGAGGCTGACAGCTGGATCCATGGCGGCCGCAAAGAAGTGCCTCCTTATTACGCGCAAAATAATTATTCCTCCACCTAACAGCAGGGACCCACCAGACGGGTCACCTTATTTTGTGAAAAAAAAAACGTTTCCCCACTGACTGCTGGGACCCACTGGACGGGCCACCGTATTTTGTGAAAAAAACGTTCCCCCCGCTGTCAGCTCGGACCCACCGGAAGTGCCTCCTTATTACGCACAAAAAATGAATACTCCCCCTGCTAGCTGGGACCCACCTTGGTGGGAGGCTGACTTGTGGGCCTACTAAGTTGACGGGGACGGAGGGCTTTGTAAACTTAGTCAATATGAACGATTCTAGCTCCAGTGACCGTACGATGTCCATCCAACGCCCGTAGTGCTTCTTCAACCTCTGGTCTTCTTTCTCCAGCCGCCCAAAGCAGTGCCGGTCGTGCCGCCTGCTCCTGCCTCCCGTGGTCGGCTATGCTGCCGTGGAGGCCTCACCGCCCCCTACTATTCCCACCGCTAACCAGGCCCTGTGGCGACGGCAGCCTCACACTGCAGCCGAACGAGTGAACCCTCATACTCCTCTCCGCGTCGGCAACCACTGCCGCGTCTTCCCCGGCTCTGCGTCGTCCCCTTCCTAGGCCTCACTGTCGTCCACCGCCCTGGTGCTCTCGGCGCCGCGTGGACAACGTGGTCAAGGAACGACTTCCATCAGACGTGGACTGCACGTGGTGAGGCTGACAGCTGGGTCCATGGCCGCAGCAAGGAAGTGCCTCCTTATTATGCAGAAAATAATGATACCTCCACCTGACAGCAGGGACCCACCAGACGGGCCACTGTATTTCGCGAAAAAAACATTTCCCCCCTGACTGTTGGGACCCACTAGCTACATCTTCGCACGCAAGGAAGTGCGTCCGAAAAAAAACGATTCACCCCCCTGACTGCTGGGACCCACCAACTACATCTTCGCACGCAAGGAATTGCCTGACAGTCGGGACCCACCTGGTCGAAGCGTACGTAGCATTGTCATTCTGGTCGCGAACGTGTACGTAAATATATACTGGTCGATGTAGAGGCGCGCACGTGTCGTAGTAGAGGCGCGTACGTGTCGTAGTAGAGGCGCGCACGTAGCATGTACACGTACGCACAGCGGCTAGTGTGCAAGAAAGACAATACGGCCACGTATGTGTACATATGGGCGGGGTCTTGAACGCCTACTCGCGCATACGTACGGCCAGGGCTCGTGTACATGGCTGGGTCGGAACGGAGAAATAGCGTGGTCGTCGTGTTCATGGGGAGCCAACCGGCTGGGTCAGAATGGAATGCGTCATCGTGTTCATCTGGAGGGCTTGGACGGAACAAGCGATGGAAACGAGGCCTGGCGTACTGCAGAACGGAGGAAACGGCCTTGTGTTCAACCAGCCACGTTCGAAACGGGATCCTGTTCATCGGGAGGGGTCTGGCGTACCGCAAAACGGAGGAAACGGACCTCCTACGGTCGAAACAGGGGTCCTGTTGATCGCGAGGGGTGTGGCGTATCGCAAAACGGACGAAACGGGCTTGTGTTGGAGTGCTACGATCGAAACGGGGGTCCTTTTCATCGGGAGGGGTGTGGCGTACCGCAAAATGGGACTCCACGGGATACTGTTCATCTCCACCGTCAACCTCCTCCAGCCTCCACGGGCTACCGTCAACCTCCTCCAGCCTCCACGGGCTCCTGTTCATCCAGCCTCCACCGGACGCTACTCCACCGGCTACTGTTCAACCACCCCTCCACGGGCACCCCTCCACCGTCTACTGTTCATCTAGACCTCCACGGGGTCGTCCTGTTCATCCAGCCCTCCACACGATGGGGTCCTATTCATCAAGACGCAACGCCACCACTCACTATTCATACAACCCCCCCCCCCCGCAACGCTCACTGTTCATCCAATCGATCGGCTTCAGTTAGCAGCAGCAGCGAAGGAATCGCTCGATCGGGTTCAGTTAACAGCCATCAATCGATCGCTCGGGTTCAGTAACGCGTAACCTGCAGTGCAATTGCTCGGGTTCAGTTAGAGCCCAACGCCTTGCTCGGGTTCAGTTAGAGCCAACGCCTCGCACACACACGCGTACGTGTACGAGAGAAACGCACATCACTCAGCCCCCGACCACCCACCGTAACCGGGAACTCCCTGAAATTTTCCTCGCCCTCGCTTCTACCATGGTTTTTTCCGTCATGGGCGGCCCAAAGAATGTCTTGCAGCTACGTCTCCGGCCCGCCCAGGACGAAAAGCCCATTTTCTGTCATGATTTTTTGTCATAGAAGTAGGATCCCACCACATCTATGATGACACCGGGTTTTGTCACAATTATCGTCATAGAAGTGTCATATGTATGACATGAAAAAAATTCATTCGGCCCAAAATGTCACGGATGTGTCTTTTTTTTGTAGTGCATGCGCCTCGAGAAGCAGAGGGACTTCGGTGGTGTTTAGGTGTCCTCTGCATGGGCATGTCCATTTCCCAGTGCAACATGACCATTGGATCAAACTTAGATGGTGCAGATTAGTCACTGTAGCACAAAGCGTTTGGATGTGTTTGTTTGCATTCTCATCTCAATATAGTTGCTCCCTCTTCGTGTATGCTCATCTCAGCACCCCTCTTCATGCATGCTCCTAGTGTATTTGTGTTAACCTACCTGTGTGGACTCATGCACCCTTCATGCACTCTACCAAACACCCAAAAGTGGGTCGATAAGGGAACTTTTGCTCCCATCCCATGCATCCTTCATAGACCCTGCCTAACATTGATTCGTGCATCATATGGTACATATTCCATGGAGTACTGTAGCACCGTACTCTCTGTGCAATGTAGACCTAGTTCTGCTAACATTGATCTCACCGTTCATTCTCGACCAAACAGACAAAAAAGGGGTATGTTACATTAGTGTTCATATAGTTGACATGTGCACAACATCATTTGTTATCATCATATCTTACTACAATAGCAACAATATTATATAGTACTGAGATATTTACCACTACACATGCCTAGTAGTAGGAGTACTATGTAAGTTCAAGTGGTTGCCGTGTTTCGCACTCCACCATTGTAAGAGTGGAAACGCTTGCTATAATCATTTGTTTTCTTGAGAAACAGTGGACACGCTCACCATGCGGATCCTCCTCGACGGCCGACGGGAACCTTGCTACTCACTTTCGCCAACGTGTGGGATAGCCAACATCGGGGTCCACTTGCCATGCACTAAATTACTCAATAGTAGAGTGCACAACTGCACGGCAGACTACCCCAGTCGAAGCACCGCAGTAATGCCCAATGAGCTGTCAAATCACAAAAAACCCGACCTTTCCGGCAGTAAGTTGGATAGACGAGGCAACCATCATTTCACTCTTCTCCCTCAGCTTCCTCTCTTGAAGAAAACCCCAACTCGCTTCTCCCTCATCATGTTCCTTATTTCTTCAACAAAACCCCAACGCGCTTCTGCCATTGTTCTTCTCTCCAAAATAAGGAAGGTGAGCGCATTAATGGTGTTGATTCTGTCAAAGGCCCAGTCTTGCAACCCCCAGACTGATCCTATAACTCCCTCTCTGTTCTTCTTTTGGGTTTGTGATTATGGTTTCTTTTCTTTTATTTCTATTTGACAGTTTGTTGATGGACCCTGGAGCACCGACCAAAATGATGTCTATGGCTCTGTCCAAAATCGTCGAGGCTCAGGGTATGAAAAAGTGCAAGCACCCCGCCGAGACTACCGTAGACAAGCTCAAGGCTATCACCCTGTCCAGGCCCCCCTCTCCGGGATCCCTCATTAAGAAACTTCAGGTAATATCTCTTCTTGACGATCCTTTTGGCGATCTTGATCGTGTTTTTTCATATAACACGCAGTACTAGTACTAGTAGTACATTTTTTTGGGTGATCTTGCATGTGATATTTGTGTGCCAAATGACGGCTCTAAATTGCTCTTTTGACCAAAACATGCGAGAGGTTGACATACATATTATTATTGCACATAACACTGATTTCTTATAGATTACTTTCAACTACTTGATGAACATCAATGCTAGTTGTAGGAAATGCACTATTTTAGCTCTCATGCCTTTGAAGAGAGTATATTAGCCTGAGTAAGTTGTGTTATGGATAATTCAAGTAATCCCTCTGCTCTCATGCCTTTGAAGACATATTCTAGTGTTTTTGTTCACTCATTTCTATGCATATATATAGTGTCATATGGAGTAAAATATCGAAACTCATCTTATATTTCTGAACAGAGGTAGTAATAAAATATTTGGTTTCTGTTTGAATTACAACTAGGTCTGCAGTGGAGATGAAGTTCTCAAAGTCATGTCGTGTGAACTAGAAGATCTGAGGATGAGTTGTACTAATAAACTATCCAGCTGATGTGTTCTTGTCGCCACGTGTTGTGAACTAGTGTTTTCCTGTAGCATTGTTGTCAGGCATGTTCTCCAGGGTGTACTTCACCACAACAATTTCCTAGTTGTGCCTTCGATTATGAAGGGTGTGGTTCTTGTAAAGCTTCCCGACTTATCTGAGGCAGACTGTGTTCATCGCCATGTTTATGAGTGAAAGACCACTCTGTTAGGTTCTCCAAGGTTGACGAGATCGCGTTGGTGCCGGTAGACATCTCTCATGAAGTTCATGGCCTAGTCAATTATGTGGGGTACATCCCGTAGGTCGGTGGCAAGAAATAGTCTGCAGAGTTTAATTAGTGCTACTTTGCTTGTCTGTAGTAAGTACTATTGTTTAGTACTTGATTTGTGTGTGAACCCTGTATTGTTCAGTACTGCCGCTTTTGTTGTGTGGTGAGTCCTGAGAATAGTCTATGTTAATGTCTGTCCACTCAATTTAGTCTGTATATTTTGAAGTATCTAGATCATCTTTTTGTGAGGACGGTTTATCAGTTATGGTTACACTCCAATATCTGTATGCATTGCAGGGTTTATCGCACCCACCAGGATTTCCAGTCCCATGGATGTTTGGTCCATACGACTTGTCATGACCTTTGGACTGTCCTGCTTGTGGGAGTAAGCAAGGGGCCCTACATGCCACCCGTAACTGGATGATCAACCTTCAATTTATAACTTGAACATAGTGATTTCATGGTAAGGATTCACTCGTGTCACGTCAAGTAAATCTTATTGATTTACTATCTAAATCTTATTAATTTACTATCATGTTTTCTTCCTTTTGCTGCAATTTTACTCCAGGTTTTGCCATGTCACATTCGTTACAGAATAAACCGTTTGTTTTGCTTTATGATGGCTATTTTTGCAGGTTTCACTTCTTATGTCGTGTCAGTAACAAAGGCACTGTCCATCACTTATATTACTGGACACAATTCGATCAGTTTGTTGTCCGAGTACAATTTGAAGCCCTATGATGAACTGCAGTTTGGTTTAACAAACATGCCACAATTAGTCCTTCTGGCATTTAAAAGAAGTAAAGAAAAGACCGGATCAAGGTCACGGAGCCTAGTGAAGTTAGAAAGCTGAAGTATGAAATCATAGCAGACCAGAGACGATCGTTGTTGTCTCGCACATCAGTACCACCTTCAGCATTGGATCGAGCACCGGCACCATCTCAGACGGCACTGGCTCTACCACTCGCAGCGGCAGCAGCTCAGTCTGATCCACTAGAGGATTGGGCACCGAGTGCGTCAGCGGATCAAGCTGATCTACCAAAGGATCGGGCACCGACACGGGCACCTGCTCCGACACCGGCACCAGCTCCACAAGGAGCACCATCTCCGGCAGCAGTGTGGCACTACTAGTAGCACCGGCACGGGCACCAGCAACAGCTCCGGCACATGCACCAACAATTGATCTTGCACTTGCATCTACTCCAGCCCGTGCAGCGGTAACAGAACCAGCTGTTGCACCGGCAACAGACTGGACTGTAGTTCGCACTACATATACCAAAGTCCTTACAAAAACTGACATCTTCACCTTTTTGGTAAGCATTGGCCGCCCAAGTGCTTCGCTCTTTTTTTTCCATGTTGTTTCACATGATTCACTGTGTTGATCTAACTATTTGTGTATGTCTTCTTGTTTGCAAACAGAGAATTCCTAGAGCAACGAGGGAGTAGTTCAATAATCCGGGAAACCGCGGCCAAGTTTCCCTTACCATGCGCAGCCTTGGTGTGAATGAACCTGCTCAATATACCGTAAGTACAAAGGATGGTCGCATGATGATTGATGCTAAAGGATGGTCAAGGTTCAAAACTCTCTCAAATCTTATTGTAGGGGATGATGTCAAAATCGAACTTTCTCGGCAAGGAGAGCTGGTCCAAATCAGCACTGAAATTCTTCAGTAGCATCACGCAACTGCCGAACTAATCTATCCTCCGAGAGCTTTTTGATGTAATAATATGGCATGGTGAAACAAGTGTCCTGTGTGTACAAGTAGTACGACATTATTTATCACGTAGGATATCATGAAAGAATTACAACTCTGATTGCTGGTTAGGAAATGTCATTCCATTTCATTCTAACACCTGTCGTGCTTTATTTAATATTCTGTATTTGCCTTGCGATAGCATCTAAAACCAGCACTGTACCGATCACTTGTAATATGAAATGCGCTGAGTTAGAACACATGGGCCCCCAAACATGTAGGCTCACCGGCCTGTGGCCCAAAGTCCAGAACGGTGAGCTTTTCTGAGTATTATATTCTCAGCTGAACCCCCATATTATGTTATATATATTCCCCTTGATTTTTCTTATGTATAAATTTGTGATATAAAAGATTTTTATATTTCTTTACAAAGGGAGTATCACTCTGTCAAAAATATATTTATGTGTAACTAGTTACTCCTTCCTTTCTACTTCCTTTCGCTGATATGCGGGGCATCCGAGAATGGGGTCCACGTGCCATGCACCAAATTAGAGTGCACAACTGCACAGTAGACTCACCCTGGTCGTAGCGCCGCAATAATGCCCAATGAGCCATCAAATCACACCCTCCCACCTTTCCAGCTTTAGCAGTAAGCTGGACGGACGAAGCAGCAATATTTCACTGGGCCTGAATCCCCTTCTCCCGCGTCTTCTTGTTCAGAGAAAACCCCCTCTTAGCAATTGTGTAGGGTTTTCTCATGGAGAACCAGTATGAATTTTCCATCCATCCCCCATAAATCCTAGTACCTTGGTCGCACGTAATCCTAGGATGGCAGCCGCCGCCGTTGATGCATTTTTCTTCCAACTAAATCTAGTGTGTTTCATTTGCAGTGCCCAAAGTGTGAGGACCCTACAGGTTTCTGCGCCCTCAGCGAGATGCCACACTTGTTCCTTCTCATCCTAACACAGGATTTTTAAATGCGCACAGTATGTTCCTAGAATCCTCTTTTCTATCTGGGAGGGGGGGGTTTGAACATGATGTCGACTAATTTGGAAATTTGGGTTGCTATATTTGGATAAAAGGTACTAGTACCATGGTCAACACTGACATGAAAGAGGAAATTATTTCTAGATTTGGATAGCGAATAAATTGTGTTTTCATATTATTTTTCCTCCAGTGCATTCCTTCCTCTGCCAGAACACATGTACTCAAGATGGTCGGCCTTGCCATAATCGAATACACCAGTTTAATGGTCACATTAAAGACAAGCCATGGATATAAGTTCCGAGTTGGGTTGATGAACCAAGAAGATTGCTGCTTTTTTATGGCCGAACTTGGATAAAATTTGTCAAGTGTTATGGACTGAAAGTTGGCGCATGAATGTTGATGGAAATAGCAGAACCTGGTCTCATCTTCACTATGATCTTCCACCCCGATGTCGTTCCATTAGTACATCCATGTTAGTTTTGTATCTGGTTCTTGCATGTTGCCTCGATTACTTCTAAATCCACCTATTATGTCTAACTAATCACAATTTAACTTTAGAAGTAGCAAAAATTTGTGATTCCCTTCTCTCACAAAGATGCTACTTCTAACTAATATTTCTTATAATTGGTGGCACATGTAGGTTATGTCAAAGTTAAGCATGCTACTCGTTTGTTATTCTATAAGAACTCGACTATTACTGATAGCACTGATGTTGACTGGGAAGACATCCACCAGTTCCTACACTTTATTGATCATCTTGAGGTCTGATACGTCTCCAACGTATCTATAATTTATGAAGCATTCATGCTATTTTATTATCTGTTTTGAATGATTATGGGCTTTATTTTACACATTTATATAATTTTTGGGACTAACCTATTAACCGGAGGCCCAGCCCATATTGTTGTTTTATTGCCTGTTTCAGTATTTCGAAGAAAAGGAATATCAAAAGGAGTCCAAACGGAATGAAACGCTCGGGAGCATGATTTTTAGGAAGAATATTATCTGGGAGACTTGGAGCTCACGTCAAAAGATCCTCGAGGACGCCATGAGATAGGGGGGGATCCCACCCCCCTGGGCGCGCCCTACCCTCTCGTGGGCCCCTCGAGGCTCCCCCGACCGACTTCTTTCGCCTATATAAGCCTACGTACCCTAAAAACATCGAATATCAAGATACATCTGGAGTTCCGCCGCCGCAAGCCTCTGTAGCCACCAAAAACCTCTCAGGAGCCTGTTCCGGCACCCTGCCGGAGGGGGAACCCATCAGCGGTGGCCATCTTCATCATCCCGGTGCTATCCATGATGAGGAGGGAGTAGTTCACCCTCGGGGCTGAGGGTATGTACCAGTAGCTATGTGTTTGATCTCTCTCTCTCTCTCTCTCTCTCTCTCTCGTGTTCTCTCTATGGCACGATCTTGATGTATTGCGAGCTTTGCTATTATAGTTGGATCTTATGATGTTTCTCCCCCTCTACTCTCTTGTAATGGATTGAGTTTTCCCTTTGAAGTTATCTTGTCGGATTGAGTCTTTAATGATTTGAGAACACTTGATGTATGTCTTGCCGTGTTTATCTGTGGTGAAAATGGGATATCACGTGCCACTTGATGTATGTTTTGGTGATCAACTTGCAGGTTCCACCCATGAACCTATGCATAGGGGTTGGCACACATTTTTGCCTTGACTCTCCGGTAGAAACTTTGGGGCACTCTTTGAAGTACTTTGTGTTGGTTGAATAGATGAATCCGAGATTGTGTGATACATATCGTATAATCATGCCCATGGATACTTGAGGTGACAATGGAGTATCTAGGTGACATTAGGGTTTTGGTTGATTTGTGTCTTAAGGTGTTATTCTAGTACGAACTCTTGAATAGATTGATCCAAAAGAATAACTTTGAGGTTGTTTCGTCCCCTACCATAATCTCTTCATTTGTTCTCCGCTATTAGTGTCTTTGGAGTGACTCTTTATTGCATGTTGAGGGATTGTTATATGATCTATCTATGCTATTATTGTTGAGAGAACCTGCACTAGTGAAAGTATAAACCCGATGCCTTGTTTCCTATCATTGCAATACCGTTTACACTCACTTTTACCACTTGTTACCTTGCTATTTTTATATTTTCATATTACAAAAAAACATATATCTACTATCATAGCGCACTTGTATCACCATCTCTTCGCCGAACTAGTGTACCTATACAATTTACCATTGTATTGGGTGTGTTGGGGACACAAGATACTCTTTGTTATTTGGTTGCAGGGTTGCTTGAGAGAGACCATCTTCATCCTACGCCTCCCATGGATTGATAAACGTTAGGTCATCCACTTGAGGGAAATTTGCTACTGTCCTACAAACATGTGCACTTGCAGGCCCAACAACATCTACAAGAAGAAGGTTGTGTAGTAGACATCAAGGTCCTCGTGGGGCGTTTCAATGGTGGAAGGACACGTGGGATATGTGTGCCACTGGTGCACACGTTGAATAGGTCCAACTGTGTCGAGAAAGTTATGGTACGAGCTGTTTTCTGTTATATATGTAGTTCATAAACTCTTGCTTATACATAGTTTTACAGCTATGATCTTCTTGAGACAAAAACTGCCCAGTTATATTGTTCCTGTACATATGCCTGAGCATGGTCGGGTCAGACTTGCGCTTGGTCAGAACATGATGTTTATGTCGACCAACTCCATTTCCCTAGGAGGTTAAAAGATACTTATTCATGGGTGGTCTCAAATAATGAAGTCACGTCCATCTTGGAGAATAGGACAGAAGGTTATGCTCATGCTTTTCCATTGCTCTAAAGCAAATATCCTATTTATTGACCACATTGCGAGATGAAGCCGCTTTCAGAAGGTTGTGGATGCGCGGGGTGGCGCCAGGGCCTTGTCCTGGGGCTTGGTGGCCTCACCCTTGGTTAACTATAGGCAAAGTAGCACTGTTCGAGGCATGCTTTGTACGGTTGAACATGTATAAGTACTCATACTACTTTCAGCTATGGTTGTTAAGTGCCCCTGCGGGTTTCAGTTAAGGTTGTTAAGTACTAATGCTGCTTTTACAGTCTGTCGTGTTTCTTTAGTCTCGTCTTCCTCCAGCCGCCAAAACCAAACCAGCGCCAGCAGGCCCACCTGCTTCTGCCTCCCACGGTTGGCTGCGCCTCAGCACACGCATCACCGCCCCACCATCTCCTGAATCGTTAACGCCGACGTCCGAGGCCTCGCTGTTGTCCTCCACACGCTTTGGTGTGCTCGCTGCGGTGCTGTCCTCTCGTGTTGTCAACATGGTCAACAAACAAGCGGAATCGGGAGAGGACTATACGTGGAGAGGATGACAGTAGGGGGCCACCATGTCCATGGCCGTACGCAAGCAAGATCCTCATTTTTGTTATATACTCCATTGTAAGCATATAGAAAAAGAAAATGCTTCCTCCTAGTGGTTTGCTGACATCTTGGATCCACGACATTGTCAGTGTATAGTCAATAGACAAGAGAACAACACAAGATCGGCTGACACCTGGGACGTAGCTTCTTGAGCAATATTTTTTTTTGTTATTGTTCAGACGGAGCAGGGTTTCAACTAGGTTGTGGCCCGTCTAGCCCAGGCTTCTATTTTACGTTGACCACATGACCAGCCCAGCTATTTTTTCTTTGTGAAAATGAGCCTAGTTTATTTTTCTGAAGAATATCCAGTCTGGGCCTACTTCTTTTTCTACGCCTTGCTGGCCTGCAACTCTTTCAACACGGCTGCAAATCTTGAAAGTAATATGAAATGTGCTGTAAATATAAAAAAACACGACAAATTGGCAATTACTTTCAAATATCTAAAAAATTTCACATTTTTAGATTCCAATTTCACTGGGCTTTAACCTAATTTAAATATATCTTCAAAGTACTTTAAATCTACCTGGCGAAGGCCTCTCCATTCGAGCAGTGGTACAGGAGACCCTCCTCGGAGGGAAGCGCGGCGGGGGCTGGATCACCTGTCAGGAGCTTGAGCATGGTGGTCAGTGTCTTCGAAGGAAGCGAAGACACTTGAAGCCTCATAGGATCGTTGGGAACCGTGAAGGCCCACATTGGGCGCGAATGGTGCTGGAGTGGTGCAATGCGCCACCGGACGAACTCCCTCGCCACCATTGGCTCCGTCACCCCTGCCTTCTTCAGCTTGGCCAACCTGGACCAGACGCACCCAAGCCATCGGTCAGCCAGCTCCATGTGTCCCCAGCCGGAGCTTGGGACCACCGTCGTGCTTAGAAGGAGGAGCAGGGGGCTAAGCACGGTGGCATCTACATACACCCACCACTTCCATAATCCCCTTGCATTGGTGCGGAGAATGAAGTCAATGTCGGAGCTAGTCGCCACCGCCTGGAACGACATGCACCCAGAGCGTTGTCAGCCATCGACCAGATGGAGTGAGAAGAAGTGGCGGAACAAGGCCACCGACGGGGCAATACCCATGAGGGCCTCGCACAAGAAGGCGAAGGTGGAAAGTAGGACGATGGAGGTGCGATCCCGATGCAATGCCTGAATCTAGTAATGTGAAAGCACGACGATGAGAAATCAGAGAAAGGAGGGACCAGGTCGGCCATGAGGGCGTGAAGATGAAGAGGAATTTCGGTGGCCCACATGCTGATCAAGGCCCGAGAGGCAGGACAGACCTTCGTCCCCTTCCACTCGTTGGAATCAGCCGCTAGGGACAGGCGGACCTTGTCTAACCCTTCCTGGTTGATCACTATCGACCGGTCCAGCGCAGGCTCCAACCATGACGAGGGCTCTTCGGCCGCGCAGACTCCACCCTTCTTCTACGACCTTGGAGCCATGGCGGCGGAGGAAGATTGGCAGGGGTGTAGCGTATGGAGGATGGCGCACAAGCTCGTAGGGGAAAGAGGAAGCAGAGGATGAACGCGGTGGGCTATGATGGCAAGGCTGCATTGGCAATAGGCAGTTATCAAATCAGACGGATGTCGAGGCGGCGTGGGGAAGTGGAGACACCCACGTCCTGTCAAGTGCCACGCGTCAACTTGGACCTCAGGCGATTGGGTCCCGTGGCTCTTCTCGATTTCCCTTTGGCATCGCCTCGAAGCCAAGTGCGAGCGCCCCTTGGGCCTGAGGGCTACTGTCGGCGTTCTGGGAACCAGGGTACTCAGACTTGCCTACCTGCGGCCCACAGCATGGCTCCATCGGCGACCTGGTACGACCCATCTTCAGCATCGACGAGCCAAGACCCTCGCAAGGGGCCAAGCCTCACGAGGCGGACGACATCAAGACCTCCTGAAGGAGCGGCCTCCCCAGGCGGCCTCCTGAGGAGTGGAGATTTCTATGCAAGCACTCACCTCATGAGGCTGAGGTGATGCCAGCCATGACGACCAAGGCTAGGCGGGCGCCAGCGGGCACAAAGCGGCAGGTTTCCTCTTTGGTGCTAAGGAGGCAAGCGCAGGCGCAGAGTCCCAAGGAATCAACCAAAGGTTACCGTTTGCGTGCAACAAGACCAAGACCACCAGAATGGCAGGATGGACGTCATCGTCGAGCCCACCGTTATGTCACAACTAGAAGCTTTGTAGGCGAAGACCACCTTTTGTCAGGATAAGATGTACTAGTTGTCTCCCTTTAAAATTGGCCACTGTGGGATCCCTTCCCGCCTAAGTTTTGGGGGAAGAGGACCAAGGCCACTATAAGTATAGCCTAGCCACCACCATAGGAGGGACCGGACCCCCGAAGGACAAATCCCTTGAGCTCACATCCAC
Source organism: Triticum aestivum (assembly GCF_018294505.1). NCBI lineage: Eukaryota > Viridiplantae > Streptophyta > Magnoliopsida > Poales > Poaceae > Triticum > Triticum aestivum. The sequence goes on along the minus strand of NC_057807.1, from coordinate 172,643,325 downwards.
CCCCAGAGCAGACCTCGCGAGGTTGTTCTTCACTGTACTAGTTCATCCTCAGCCCTCACGAGGCTAATCCACCACAAAGCAGGAATAGTATTTTACACCACAAGGTGGCCCGAACCTGGGTAAACTGCCGCGTCCATTTCCTTTCCTGTTCGTCGAGCTAGGCCATGAGAGCAGCAAGTTGGCTGGCTAGAGAGGTTTAGTTCTTTGCACATGCCCCAGAGTTTGAACCTTTCTTGGGTCTACAGAGCCCTGAATCCAACACCACTAGCTACTGTTCATCCATGGGCTACTGTTCATCTAGCCTCCACCAGCTACTGTTCATGGAGCCTCCACGGGGTCCTGTTCATCCACCCCCAACTGGCTCAGGTGTGTGTGGAGGCCTCCTCGATCGGGATCCTGTTCTTCCAACAGGAACGGCCTCTACTACCACAGGGTCGTGTTCGTCCAACCCCCACCTAGAACTGTTCATCCAGCCCCAATAATGGTCATTGTTCATCAAGAGGCAGCAGCAGGTTCGATCGGCTTCAGTTAGTAGTAGTAGCAAAGGAATAGCTCGGGTTTCAGTTAACAACTAGGGATTAATTTCTCAGGTTCAGTAACGTAGCTAGTGTAATCGCTCGGGTTCAGTAAGTGAATACCTCGCTCAGGTTCAGTTAGAGCCCAACGCCTCGCACACACGCGCGTACGTGTACGAGGGAAACGGGAAATCCCTCAATGCATCGCCCGGCCCCGACCACCCATCATAACTAGGAACTCCCCAAAATTTTCTTTGCCCTCGCTTCTACCATGATTTTTTCTGTCATGGACGGCCCAAAGAATGTCGTGCAGGTGCATCCTCGGCCCGCCCAGGACGAAATGCCCATTTTCTATCATGATTTTTTGTCATAGAAGTAGGAGCCAACCACATCTATGATGATACGTGCTTTTGTCACAATTGTCGTCATAGAAGTGTCAGAAGCATGACACACACAAAAATTGTTCGGCCCAAAATGTCACGGGTGTGTCTTTTTTTGTAGTGATAAGAAGCCAAGGTTTCATTATCATTAAATTTGCATGAAAAGGGAAGTTGTGGAGCGTTCATCCTAGAGTAACAAGTATAATCATATCTCTGGCATAAATTCCAAGCATACCAATGCAACATATCAATTTGATCCCATAATAATTTCCCTTTATATGTGAAGCGATAATCCCTAAAGTATTCACGTTGATCCAACGTGTCTCCCATTATCATGTTGAATGGGAGTTTCTCAGGATTATCAAAGTAGTGTTTAATATTTCTCACATAACGAGCATCGAGGGTTTTAGGAGGTTCCCCATCTCCATGAGTAGCAAGTACAACTAATTTTTTTGGTGTTTCGTGTTCCATATCCATAACTAAAGATAGAGAACAACTTAGAATAGAAAATAAAAACTACTTAGTGATGAAGCGAACAAGCACACACAAGAATATTCACCCCACGCTATTGGTCCCCGGCAACGGCGCCAGAAAAAGGTCTTGATAACCCACAAGTATAGGGGATCATTTGTAGACTTCTTCAATAAATAAGTGTGTCGAACCCAATGACGAGCTAAAGGTAGAACAAATATTCCCTCAAGTTCTATCGACCACCGATAGAACTCTATGCACACTTAACGTTTGCTTTACCTAAAACAAGTATGAAACTATTTAGCAAGAATAAAACTACGAGTACTTTGCGAGAATAAAAATACAAATAAATTGCAAGAAAATAAAAGTAGATAGCTTTTGTCAACAAGAAAGTCATTTGTCTCTAGGCAATTGATAACTAGACCGGTAATCATTCTTGCAATTTTACATGAGGGAGAGGCATGAGCTAACATACTTTCTCTACATGGATCATATGCACTTATGAATGGAACTCTAGTAAGCATCCACAACTACTAAAGATCATTAAGGTCGTAAAACCCAACCATAGCATTAAGTATCAAGTCCTCTTTACTCACATATGCAACAACCCACTTGTCCGTGTTTAGGCTTCTGTCACTCCGGCAACCGACAACAAGCAAATTATGAACGTATTGCAACACCCTATAGTGGGGACCCCTCATGTTTGCGCGAGACGGAGGTCACCATAGGACAGCACCATAATAAAATATACACTCAAACCAACCACGATCATCAATTAGCCCATAGGACAAAATAGATCTACTAAAACATCATAGGATAACCACATATCATTGGGAAATAACATATAGTGTTCAGAACCATGTTTAAGTAGAGATTACAGTGGGGAGAAGGGGTGTTACACTTTTGCATAGAGGGGGAGAGAGTTGGTGTTGACGGCGACAAAGTTGTTGGTGTACATCGACATCATGATGATTGCCTCGGCGGCGTTCCGGCGCCACTGAGAGAGAGGGCGGGAGAGTCCCCCTCCTTCTTCTTCTTCCTTGGCCTCCCCCCCTAGATGGGAGGATAGTTCCCCCTCTGGTCCATGGCCTCCATGGCGGCGGAGGAGCAGGAGCCCCTCCTAGATTGGATCTCCCTCTTTGTTCTCTTCTGTTTCACGTTCATGTTTTCTGGCCGAAAACCATTTCTTATATTCCCGAAGATCCGTAACTCCGATTGCGCTGAGATTTTAACATGATTTTTTTCTGGATATAAGCTTCCTTGCGCCCGAAGTAGAGATCCAACCGATGTTTAAGGAGCGAACAACCCATCACCATGCGCCTGGGATGCCTGGCACACCCAAGTGTCTTTATAATGCCTGTGGGCCCCCGTTTGTGTTGATTCCACCTCCCAAAAATCACAAATATTTCAAAATAGTTCTATGTAAATTTTGATCGCGTTTGGACTTTGTTTGATATGGATATTTTGTGACGCACAAAAATGCAAAAAAAAAACAAGAACTGGCACTGGGCACTGGATCAGTAAGTTAGTCCAATATATCATACAAAATGTTGCCAAAAGTATGTAAAAGTTGTATAATATTGCCATGAAACAATCAAAAATTATAGAAACGATGGAGACGTATCAGGATGCCTGCTGAGGGGGGATCAGGAGGCGATGGACTCACGAGGAGTCTTGCCCTTGGCGCTTGCTGGTGGGACACTTGTAGGGATCTTGTCATGTGTCGCGCCCTGGACCGAAGGCAAACGGGCTTGGGTACTCCCAGTCCCACGGGCCCAACAGTTTTTAACTTAGGTGAAAGCTGGTTCGTAGCGAAGCCTCGAGTGAGAGGAAAGTTTGTCACTTGGAGCGTTTTTTAACTTAGGCGAAAGCTGGTTCACAACTAAGCCACCGATAGAGAAGAAAATTCGTCACTCGTAGTGGTTTTTAACTTAGGTGAAAGCATATTCGCAGCTAAGCCCATGAGTGAGAGGAAACTTCGTCACTCGGAGTGGTTTTTCACTTAGGCGAAAGCCGATTCACAACTAAACCACCGAGTGAGAAGAAAGTTCTTCAGTCAGACTGGTTTTCAACTTAGGCGAAAACTTGTTCGCAGCTAAGCCTCCGAGCGAGAATGAAGTTTTTCACTCGGAGTGGTTTTTAACTTACACGAAAACCGGTTCACAGCTAAGCCTCCGAGTGAGAGGTAAGTTCGTTACTCGAAGTGGTTTTTAACTTAGGCGAAAGTTGGTTCACAGCTAAGTCCCCGAGTGAGAGGAAAGTTCGTCACTCCAAGTGGTTTTTAACTTAGGCAAAAGCTGGTTCGCAACTAAGCCCCCGAGTGAGAGGTAAGTTCATCACTCGGAGTGATTTTTAACTTAGGAGAAATCTGGTTCACAGCTAAGCCCCCGAGTGAGAGGAAAGTTCATCACTCAGAGTGGTTTCTAACTTAGGCAAAAGCTGGTTTGTAGCTAAGCTCCCGAGTGAGAGGAAAGTTCGTCACTTGGAGTGGTTTTTAACTTAGGAGAAAGCTGGTTCCCAGCTAGGCCCCCGAGTGAGAGGAAATTTTTTTCCCTCAGAATGGTTTTTAGCTTAGGCAAAAACTGGATCACAGCTAAGCCCCTGAGTGAGAGGAAAATTCGTCACTCAGAGTGGTTTTTAACTTAGGCAAAAGCTGGTTCGCAACTAAGCCCCTGAGTATGAGGTAAGTTCGTCACTCGTAGTGGTTCTTAACTTAGGTGAAACAACACGACGACCTCTCAATGTTCCTTGTCAAGGGCCCGTGAGTTGATTATCACCCCCTCCACGGAGTCCTTCTCCCCAACAGAAGCAAAGGCGCAGACGTGAAGCAGGGCAAAGTAGGGACATCAACCCATGCTTCAAGGCCGTATGTAAACCTTTCATCTGTAAAACTTTTTACCTTTTTTATAAAGTGCCTGTAACAAATGCTTTGGCAGTTCGAATTGTACGAATAGACGTCATGACATCATGAGATTTTTGGAAATAAAGACCACCTTTTACGGTCATCATGCGGTCATTTACATTGCACTCATTTTGTCCGCTCTTCGACACTGCTATAAACTAGTTTGCCACAATTTTTCCTCAAACGATGTAATCAGCTAATAGACCGGCGGCTCGACCATAATACTCACCCTATGCATCCATTCTGGCACTATCTTTTTTCTTTGTGTTTGGCGTCTCGGATATTGCATTATATGCATCCGTTTCGAATTATGTCTTGGGTCAATAGTTGGGTTGCCCGGATCCTATGCTTACCTTCTTATGTTCCACTCGTTCGGCTAAGAAAGTAAAATGAGAACCACTGCAATTGTACTTCTGGCTAGCCTAGTTAAGTACCTCAATGGAGAAAGCCGAAAACTAACCATCATAATAAGCGAGAACTAGTCGGCGATCCGATGACAAGTGTTAAACTAAAAATCAATGGCGATTACCCCGTGTTATATGAAGGGTTTGTCTTTACACAAACCACGTGACAAAGGCATGTGCCTTGGCTCTACCGAACCTCACAAAACACAGGGGGCTAGTCACTAGCCCCCGCAGTCAAGCTCCTATGGCTAAGTGAAGGTAATAAAGCTGCATAGTCCGATTGTCTTGTTCCCCTCACGCACAACCGCCTCCGGGCACCGAGACATCGGCTAAGGGTCACAGTGCGAAGGATGAAACCCCTCGTAGTATCTACATGGGAGCTGAAGCCAACGACTGGCAACTTTCAGACTCAAAATGGCCGCACTGGAGTCAAAATAAAATCAAAACGGATTCATGTATACTAAACCATACAAAGGGCCGCATTATAAAGCAAAATGTCTAATTGTCATTCAGTACATGATAGTTCACTACAGGATTACATCTTTGGGGCACCGGTCCTCTATCGCCCGAGCACCATCCATAACAATGGGGAAATACTTCTCAGTACGACGATGCTCCTTTCCAAAAGGCAAGGGACTAGAGGCCATCTCAACTGGCTTGATTTTAGGCCAGTGCACCATGGTCTTCGCGGAGGCCATCCAAGCTCCCTCGATGCACATGAAGCGTTTCACAACGTCAACCGAGAGGACGCGTCGCGTAGCTTCTGCACCAGGCTAAAGTAACATCTCTGTATTGGGTTTGCGGGCCACAACTGGACACAAAGGTCCTTCATGGTTGGCTCAGCCATCCGATGCGGCTTCATCAGCTGCTTCATCTGGTTTCTTAGCAGGGGAGGGTGTTCGGGCACCTCGAACTGTGCCCAGAACAGCATGTGTTCGGTATCACCCTCCCGAGCTGCATATTGCCTTGCTGCATCCGCCGCACTCTTCAGGAGCTCCACAAACAGGCCTGAGGAACGCCAAACTCATGTGAGCAATGTGAACTTGTGGCCACCAAAGACACTCTACAGTAAGTACGGCTTACCATCAGCAATTTGCTTCACTTGATGGAGCTCTTCTCGGGCACCCCGCGTCTCCGTCCTCGCCTCCTGGACCTCCTGCTGCACCTTCGACAGCTCAGAAGCCTGATCTTTATTCTTCTACTCAAGGTCCTCACATTTAGTGATGGCATCCTTGAGCTCTTGCTGCACTTCGGCCACTCTGGCCGCGTGCTTCGCACTCACGGTTTTCCCCGTCTTGAGTTCCGCAGCTACTTGCTCGGCCATCGCCTTCAGTTCGACCGCCTCCTCCTTAGCCTTATTCAGTTTGGCCTTGAGGCCCTCGACCTCCGCGGCGATACCTTCAAACATAATTAAGCACCTCTTGCTTAGGAATAATACCGAACACTTTGATCGACAAGAGAAATGTAAAGTAGCATCGGGCTAACCTTGCGCTTCGTCAAACCGCTTGTTGACAAGGTCGAGCTCCTCATCGGAGCTTTTGAGCGTCTGATTCATCTCATCCAGCGTCGAGGTATTAGTAGAGGCCACCAGAGATGCGGCCTGCAATAACAAAAAAAATCACATAGTTCAGACTCCCGAGTCAAAGATTTTCGATCCTCTCCCAGGTTTTTCAATCCTAACGAAGTCTCGGGGGCTGCTATATACAAGGAGTGTACAACTTTTCTCAAGAAATCCGCTTTATGAAAAGAACATTACATGGCTTACCTTGAAGCCCGTAAGGAGGCCACCGAAGGCTTCCTTCGCTACGCTCTTAACGGACCGGATACTTTGCAACACGACGCCCATAAGGGCGCGGTGCTCCGCAACATTGGAGGAGCTGTTCAAGGCCTCCTCCATCACATTTAGCCACCCAGGCGCAACTTGATCGCCGGTGTTCGGCACTAGTGGCTGGGCTCTGGCTCCCCTTTCGGTGGAGGGCGGAATTGACGTCTCCGATGACCTTGGGGGCTCCAAAGCCATCTCTCAGGAGGGCTCAGACTGAGCGAGCTCCCCTTCCTTGTTCACCAGGAGGGATCCCCCCTCCTGGTCTTTGGTGACCGTCCTGTTAGCCTCAGCCATGATCTCATCACCACCACCTCCTATGTCCGGGTCGGGAGGGGTCCTTCGGGATAGTGCCTCCCCGGTCTCCTTGACAACCGGGGGAGGTGTAGAACACGATGCGGTCCCACTCTCTGCCAGTTCGGCTGGCGCAGAAGTCCCCTCTGAGGTTTGGTTAGCAGGGTGGACGTGCGGTGCGCTGCAACATGAAAGGAACACGTGCTATCAATAATAGAATAGCGAAATAAATGCCTGGAGAATATCTGGATTCATACCTTTTGGCAGGGGGCTTGACCCTGGGGTTCCTCTCCGGAATCTCTTCGGACGCCACAGACTCCTCATCAGAATCCGAGCTGTCATTAGGCAAGATCAGCTTGGGCCTACACTGCTTCTTTGGGGCACGAGGAGGCTGCTCCTCCTTAGCATCGTCCAACGCCGCCCTCTTCCTCTTACGGGAGGAGTAACTCTCCTCCTCGTCCTCTTCATGCTCCCCCTCTTGAGTGGAGGGAGCCTGGGTGTCTCTGGATTTGCCGCCCGGATGCGCTCTTGAGCGGAGGCCTTCCCTGGCTTCCTACGCATATTTCTTCTTCTTTTCCTTCTTCTCTGGTGCCTTGTACGGCACCACGCTCAGTATCTCTTCCAGCAGAGCCTACCGGGGGTCTTCGGGTAGTGGGGCCGGGTTGTCGATCTTCTTAGCCTTCTCGAGCCAGCCCTATGGAAGTAGGAAAGAAAGGATTAAATCTCCTGGAATGCAAACATCTGAACATAGAGCAGATAGAAATTTGCTACCTCCTTTTGGGGGTGAGCAGCGTCGAGGCCGATGTCCTCCTTCTTGGCCGGCCACGCCTTCTGAGGCTTAAACATCACCTTCTACAGCTTTTCATGGGTGGTGCCATAGAAGTATTGCACTGTGGCCGGATCCTTGAGTTCGTAAGTCCACATTGGGGTGGCCCTTTGTTGGCAGGGGAGGAGGCGGTGGCAGAGCATCACCTTAACCACATTGGTCAGCTTGGTGCCCGTATTTATCATGTTGGAGACGCGCTTCGGCAGTGAACCCACCTCCGTAATGGACCCTCAATCAATACCCTTCTTGGTCCACGAGGTTAGCCTCGCCGGTGGTCCAGATCTGAATTCGGGAGCCGCCATCCAGGCCGCATACCGTGGCTCTGTGATGTAAAACCACTCCTTCTGCCAGACTTTGACAGTATCTATGAATGTGCCCTCCAGACACTCGACCCGGATGAGTTTACTGATCATCACCCCATCGCAGTCTTCCTGTTGGTCGTCGACTATCTTCGGCTTGACATTGAAAACCATTAGCCACAAGCCGAAGTGCGGCTGTACTCGCAAGGACGCCTTGCAGATGAAAATGAAGGCTGAGATATGAAGGAAGGAGTTCGGGGCCAGATCATGGAAATCCAACCCATAGAAGAACATCAGCCCCCTGACGAAGGGGTGGAGCGGGAAGCCCTGTCCCCAGATGAAGTGGGGGATTAACACCACCCTCTGTCCTAGCCGAGGCATGGGGACGACCTGGCCCTCCTCCAGGGCCTGGTGAGCGACTCCAGCCGGTAGATAGCCGGCTCACTTTAGGTCCTCAATGTCGTCATTAGTGATGGTGGAGGCCTCCTACTTGCCCTAGGCACCGGATCCGGCCATGGCTGAAGTAAGGGAGTGGCTTGAAGGGATTTCTTGTGCAAGAATGGCACGGGGCGCGGGAGCTCCATGGATCGAAAAAGTGATGGCGAAAGGAAGAGGAAGGTGTACACCGGTAATGGTGGCCGTTTCCCTTCTATAAGCTGCCGAAATACCAAATTTCCTTTTAATGCTGCTGCAGGCCTCGCCACTTCCCGATATACTCATGAGGTTATGCGCGAGTGGGATAATCGAAATCATTTATCATATCCCTTAAAAATGGGGCACGGTCCCCACCTTGATGACACATGCCAATAAAAAGGCTACCTCTAACCGCGCATCAAGTACTCACAACGGCTCGATGCTTATGACCGGACGTGACCCTTCGCCGAAAGTTGTAGACACTGTTCATACTTGAGCAGTTGGCCTTCGAGGCTAAGTAAAACCAATAATCCGGAATCTAGATACAACTTAATTGTGCACATGGCCGAACTCAGCCGAGTGATTTTTGGAGGCTCGGTCGATGGGAATTATTCCAAACATACAGGAGGAGAACTCGCCCACAAGCCGGAGACTGCATATGCGGGAGGAACGAGACGTCGACGTTGGAGGCTAGTTCAGGGGATACATAGGGAGTCCTAGATTAGGGGGTTTTCGGTCTGCTAGCCTAACCCTTGTGGGTCGGATATATTGGGCCACGTTGTTGATACTAGGAGGTCGAACTATGAGGAGACCCCGTATTCGGACATGAGGTTTTTTGGTGCCTTGGTGTGTCCTCCAAGTCAAGATAAGAAGATTCAGCGTGTTTATTCCTTTCTAGTAACCGACTATGTGTAACCCTAGTACCCCTGGTGTCTATATAAACCAGGGGGTTTAGTCCGCAGAGGCTATAACAACAACCATCATCATACTACCCTAGGGTTTAGTTCATCTGATCTCGTGGTAGATCGACTTTGTAATCCCCATACACTTTTCAATGTAATCAAGCAGGATGTAGGGTTTATCTCTTAGAAAGGGCCCGAACCTGGGTAAACATCGTGTCCTTCGTCCCTTGTTCCCCATTGATCCAAGATCCACGGCTCGGGCCCCCCTACCCAAGATCCGCCAGTTTTGACACCTACACCCTCTTCTTCCCGCTTCACTGTGAGGGCGATGCTGACAACTCAGGATGTGGCCGCAATGTACAAAAGCAATGTCTCTTTGCTATTTGGAGCAGCAAGCACTGGCTGTGTGTAGAGCAGGGCTTTGATCTCAACAAACGCTGCCTAAGCTTCAGGAGTCCACTCGAACAAATCAGACTTCTTCATCAATCGGTACAGGGTAGTGCCTTCTCACCGAGGCAGGAGATGGACTGACTGAGGGTTGCAAGGCAACCTGTAAGTTTCTGCACTTCGTGAAGCCGTTCAGGGCGCTTCATTTGGACTATCGCACCAATCTTTTTAGGGTTGGTGTTGATCCCTCGTTCGGAAATGAAGAATCCGAGTAATATACCCTGTGCACCCTGAAAGTGAACCTTGCTAGATTTAACTTGATGTCATATCACTGCAGGTTTGCAAAAGTCTCGGCGAGGCCAGTCAGCAGGTCAAAACATTTCTTGAACATGACCACAATGTCATCCATATAAGTCTCAATATTCCAACTGATTTTCTTCTGCAGGCACTTCTGAACCATGCGCATAAAGGTAGTGCCGGCATTCTTGAGATCGAATGGCATGGACATATAATGGAAGCACCCGAAAGGGGTGATAAAATCCATTTTCATTTCATCTGGCCAATACAGTTGGATCTGGTGGTGCCTAGTGTACACGTCGAAAACAGACAGTCGCTCGCACCCCGTAGTGGAATCCACTATCTAATCTATGAGAGGGAGTGGGAATTGATCCTTGGGACAGACCTGATTGATGTGCTTGAAAACAATGCACATTCGGAAAGACATGTCTTTCTTAGGAACCATGATGATGTTGGCGAGCCACTCGGAGTGGTATGCTTCACGGATGAACCTTAAGGAGGGCTTGAATCTACGTGAGGCCTTCTCCTTTCTCTGATTGCGACGGCTGGATGGAATCTGCTATCCGGGTAGCTGCGACAAAATTCTGGACGGGTGTGTGAAATACCAGATAATTTCGTTGTTGCTCACTCGGAAACAACTGCCATTGTCGTCGACTGGAGCTGGATTGTTGTTGCCGGCATGCTTGAGCTTCGAGTGACTTCTGGAGCTCCTCGAGACGAGTGCATTTAGCCAAACTGTCTTGGTGCATGGCTTCTAAGGCCTCAGCCTTGGGAGTCATCCCACCAATATGCTTCTGAAGGGCCTACTCGTTCCTGCGCTACAACTCCTCCCTCTGCTATTGAGAGGGAGGATCAGGGTAGTACTCATTGTTGCGGCAGTTCTCATTGTTTCCAATGTCGTCTTGTGACCGGCCATTGACCCCCGTGTCGGTGTCAATACTGGCGGATCTCGGGTAGGGGGTCCCGAACTATGCGTCTAAGGCTAATGGTAACAGGAGGCAGGAGACACGATGTTTTACCCACGTTCGGGCCCTCTCGATGGAGGTAATACCCGACTTCCTGCTTGATTGATCTTGATGATATTAGTATTACAAGAGTTGGTCTACCACGAGATCGTAGAGGCTAAACCCTAGAAGCTAGCCTATGATTATGATTGTTCCTGCCCTACGGACTAAACCCTCCAGTTTATATAGACACCGAAGGGGGCTAGGGTTACACAGAGTTGGTTACAGAGAAGGAGATCTACATATCGGAATGGCCAAGCTTGCCTTCCACGCAAAGGAGAGTCCCATCCGGATGCGGGGTGAAGTCTTCAATCTTGTATCTTCTTAGTCCAACAGTCCGGCCAAAGTATATAGTCCAGCTGTCCGAGGACCCCTTAATCCCAAACTCCCTCAGTAGCCCCTGAATCGGGCTTCAATGACGATGAGTCCGGCGCGCAGATTGTCTTCGGTATTGCAAGGCGGGTTCCTTCTCGGAATACTCCATAGAAGATTTTGAGCATGAGGATCGTGTCCGGCTCTGCAAAACAAATTCCACATACCACCGTGGAGAGCACAATATTCCACAAATCTAACCTGCTAACAGCTTTTCATAACATGATATCATGCCATGTCCCGGTCATTATTCGAATCGTTCTTCACAACCTGCCACCGCACATATCGCGAGGCAGTTTTATCGACATGTATTTTCGAAGCAGAGATCGTGTCCCCTCATCACGGGATTCTCATCAATACGGGTGTGGGTAACCCAACCGTGCCATCAATCATGGCGCTTGGGGAATAAGTGACTTTAGCGGGCAAGTGGGGAGTCGCAGGATCTTTGCTGCCTTTATAAGGGGATAAAAACTCCCTTCTTCACCCATGCCTTCTTCTTCCTCTGCTTATCTATTCCTTTTTGCTCGAGCCCTAGCACCCAAGTGCTCGCCTTCTCCACCCAAAAAGGCTTCCCGAAAATGTCCGGATCTGGAGTAGGAGGCAAGTGGATGGCCTCGACCGTCCGGGAGAAGGATATCAAAAAGCTTAGGGGGCGGGTATTTGGCCATGAGAATTGGCCACCGTCTCCCGACGGTGGGACAGATCATCCCTACTCCGGAACCCCACGAGAGGGTGGTATTCCTCCCCCATTTTGTCTGCGGGATAGGGTTTCCCCTTCACCCATTTGTTCGCGGCATCATGTATTGTTACAGGATTGATTTTCATGATCTATCCCCAAATTCCTTCCGCAACATCTCGACATTCATCATCATGTGTGAGGCCTTTCTCCGCATCCCGCCACACTTTGGCTTATGGCTGAAGGTTTTCAATGTGAAGTCCAAGGTAGTGAGCGGCGAGCACGCTGAGTGCGGAGGCGCCATGGTGAGCAAGATGCCCAATGTTACATGGCCAACAGGTACTTTCAATGATTCCGTCAAGGAGTGGTACCAGCAGTGGTTTTACATCACTGAGCCGCGTGGCAAAGAATGGGCCGCTGCTTCGGAATTCAGATCCGAAGCCCCTCTACGACTCACGTCCTGGCCTAAGAAGGGCCTGAACTGGGCTTCGTCTGACGAACTATCAGTGCTCCAGACGCGCGTCGAAGATATGGAAGACAACAATATCAAGCTCGTCAATGTAGTCCAGGTGATGTTAGTTCGCCGGATTCTACCTTGTCAACACCGGGCTTGCAATCTATGGGAGTTCGACTCGGCGAAGCACCAGACCCTACAATGGATCTAAGCTAGAAACAAGAACACACAAGGGACACAAGATTTATACTGGTTCAGGCCACCATTGTGGTGTAATACCCTACTCCAGTGTGTGGTGTGGTGGATTGCCTCAGGGGCTGATGATGAACAGTACAAAGGGAGAATAGCCTCGCGAGGGGCTGTTCTTGAGCTGGTGTGATGAACTGCTTGGGTGAGTTCAGTCGCTTCTCTATCTTTGAACGATCTGTTCTCTAGCTGTCTCCAGATGCCTCTACCTTGTGGGTGGTTAGTCCTATTTATAGAGGGAGGCCATGGGCCTCTTCCCAAATAATGAGCGGTAAGGGCGCCAACAGTTGGCCATTTTGAAGGGGAACATCTAGTACACTTATCCTGACTAAAGTTGGTCTTCGGCTGCCAAAGGCTCTGACGATGACGCCGCCTTGGGCTCCACGATGACCTCCATCCTGCCGTTCTGCTGGTCTTGGTCTTGTTGCACCGAAACGGTAACCTTTGCCTGATGCCTCGGTCTGTCCTTGCCCCCTTTGTACCAAAAGGGAAACAAGGACACTACGCAGGCCGGCACCCGCCTGGCGCTCGCCTGGTCTCGATTGTCTTGGCTTGCGTCACGGGCTCCTCGGGAGGTACCCTGCCTTGATATCTCCGCCTCCTCGCGAGCCTGCCTGAGGAGGCTGCTCCTGAGGAAGCTTCCTGTCGACTGCCCCGCGAGGCTTAGCACCTCGCGAGGGTCTTGAGCTTGAGCTGATGAAGGTGGGTTGCGTTGGGCCCCCACTTGAGCCACGCCACAGGCCGCAGGCAGGCAAGTCTGGGGACCCCCGTTCCTAGAATGCTGACAGTAGCCCCCGAGCCCAAGGCGCGCCCGGACTTGGCTTAGCAGAGAAGCGAAGGGGCAAGTGCGAAGTGCCATGGGCCCCAACAGCCTGCGGCCTTGGGCGCCGCATGGCGGTTGATTGGACGTGGGCGTCTCCGCTTCCCACGATGCCTCATTATGCGCCTGGCTAGGCGGACCCGTGGTTGCACACAGCTATTCCCCTTTCGCCGCCCGCGCGCTTCCTGCCCTTCCTCCTTCCTCGAGCTTCAACCACCACCTCCAATCCAACTCGAACTCTCTCCCCCCTTCCCACTGTCATGGCGCTGAAGAAGGAAAAGGGGAAGGAGCCCGCATCTTCATCTCGCTCGCCTCCGTCGGTGGCCCCCGCTGTTGCCCGGTCCATCACACTCAACCCCGAGGCCTTGCGCAAGGTCCGTTCTGCTCTTGCCACCATCTTCAACGAGTGCGGCCGGACCACGGTCTGGCATGCGTCCCATGCTTCCTTTGATAGGGTCATCACGGAGGTCCGGTTCTTCGCCGGCGCCTTGTGGGCGGGTCTGGTTCCCCCTTTCTCTGCTTTCTTCAATGTGGTGCTCTCCCATTATCAGAACCACATGATGCACCTCGGGCCTGAGTCCATTACCCTCCTGGCTATCTTTGCTTTTGTTTGCGAGGCAATGGTGGGCATTCCTCCTTCTGTCGCCCTGCTGTGCCACTTCTTCTCTTTGCGCCCGAGCGACCCCACTCAATGCTCGGGGTGTGTGAGCTTCCTCGCCGTGCCAGAGACGGCTGCTTCAGGGATCGACTTCGGCCTTCCTCCTTCTGAGGCCAAGTTCAGAGAGCGGTGGCTGTATGTGGATGTTGGGGTGCCCAGCCCCCTGCTCTCGCACCCAACCTCGCCTGCTGTTCCCAACTCAGGCTCGGGTCATGAGGCTATCGCGAGCCCCCGGCTCGTCTTCGTCTCGCGCCGCTTCGAGACCTTGAGGGAGTTCAACGTGACGGCGCCCAAGGTGGTGAAGGAGTTCCTCCAGTGTTGCATTGCTCCTCTCCAGCGCCACTCTCGCCGGATGTGGGACTTTGAGGGGCACAAAGACCGCATGTGGCTCCAGGAGGAGGACCTGGCGCCTGAAGCGCTGAGGACGGTGCTCAAGGTCCTGACTGGCGATCCTTCCCCAGGCAGCCTTCGACATGTTGGTGCCCTCCTGTATCTTTGTTCGGGCAGGGCCGATTTCATGAAGCAGATGCCCAGCTTCGACGAGTGGGGGCTGCGCCCGGCTGGCCTCAGGGGGCCCCGCGAGAATCCTGTCGCCGCGGTTGCTCTTCCGGTTGCCCAAAGCGGCCCTGTCTCAGGCGATGGAGCGGGGAGACGAGAACCGTCGGGAGCTGAAGGGGATGATGTTGAGGTGCTGATGCCGCGTGGAGCTCCGGAGGCGGCATCTCCTAAAGCACACCCTGAAGCAGTGGCAGGCGAGGAGTTGCAGCCTACGGCTCCCGAGGTTGGGGCTCCCGAGGCCCCGGTCGTTCCTCATGAGGCGGTGCCCGGTGGCGCTCCTCAGGCCGGTCCCCTTAGCGCTGACCGCCTTGACGCCTGCTCCATGCCATACACCGACCCCTGCGCGAGTGCTTAGGCTGGTTTCGCGTAGATTTCGAGGCCCTCCGCAAGAGGAAGGAGGCCTTAGGTGGTGACGATCTCCCTTGCCGCCTATTGAAGCGCAGGAAGTACTTTCCCATGGACGAGTAAGTCCTCATCTTTCTTTGCTCCTTTATTTCTCTGTTCTTGTAGCTAATCGCGGCCTTTCAGGGCCCTTCCTGCTGAGTTTGCGGAGACGGCCAAGGAGCCATCCCTCCAAGCTTTGTCCTCGCTGCTGACCCTTGGCGCGCCGAGCTCGAGCGGCGCCCCTGCCGCCCGGCCAGTCAAAGAAGTGGCACGTCCCGCTGGGCATCTCGACCCTGTGCGCCTGCTGTCCTCCCATCACGAGTTCTCTTGGGGCACAACCAGCTTGCCCCGTGCTCCTTCCTTGATCGTGAACGGCGATTGGCTGAAGTCAGTCTTAAGCTCCTCTTCTGGGGACCGACCAGTGCCAGGCCGGGCTCCTGGAGCGGCCCGTCCTGCGATTGCTGGGGCACCAGCCCCAGCCCTGCGCCGGGAGGGGGCATGCCGCCCTAGTGCCCCCCGGGTTCGCCAGTGGCGGAGGGTGACGCAGAAGACGTACTCAGGCGTGCCCGCGAGCACCGCGCCCTTCGCCAAGAATTCCTCTAGGGGGCGGCGGATGTAGTGAGCTGGATCGGGGCGGAGATTGCCGGCGAGGATGCGCGCCTCGAGGCCAAAGGCTTGCACCTCGCTAAAGAGAGGTGCAAGCTGAAGGTAGCCGTTGCCCTTGCGCGTCACCAGCGTGACCTTGACAACGCGAAGACTGAAACATCACTGGCGGCCTCGCGAGAGGCCTGCTCTCAAGCCGTCGAGGAGGCCCGGGAAGCAGACCGACGGTGCAAGGATGCGGAGGAGCGCGTGTGGGAGCTCCAAGCCTGGAGCAACTGTCTGGAGGAGCAAGTGATACTGTGCCAGGCGGCCCTTGTGTCGCTGAAGTAGGCTCCCGTCGACTAGGCCGAGCTCCAGAAGCGCGAGGAAGTGCTTACGCTGGAGGCCGCCGAGCGCAACCTTGACCTTGAGCGGTTGGAGATGAGGGAGCGCCTGGTGGCTCAGGCGGAGGATGACGTCACCTCGCGCGAAGCCCGAGCCCAGGAAGAGGTCGACCGCCGTGTGGCGGAAGCTCGCTCGGATCTCGAGCGCCAATACAAAGCGAGGTTGGATCTGATCAGGGCCGAAGTTGAGGGCAGGACCGTGGCCCTCAGGGCCAAACTGGCTGAAGTGACGCGGGGTGCGGACTCCTCCGCAGCCGCCCTTGGAGCAGCGCAGGCAGAGCTGGCTTCTTCCCGCGCCGAGCTGCTTCTTCTCCGATAGAGGGTTGATGGCGCCGAGGCCATTGCCCGGCAGAACGAGGACGAGATCCGTTAGAGGCGGGTTCTGGAGCATGAGCACGCCCCCATGCTCCGAACGCTCAGGGAACGGGCTAAGATGGCCCTAGGCAACATTTGCGAGGCTGCTGCTGAGGTGCCGCATGAGACTAACTATGCCGGCAACCTCCAATATTTCACTGACGTGGTGACGCTTCTGGAGAACCGCTCCAAGAGGTCTCGTTGGCTCGTTGAGGAGAGGAGCTGAGCCTTGCTCGGGCGTGCCTTCTCCCGTGTCTTCAGCTATCTGCAGGACAGGGATCGCCACTTCGATTTCGATGCCGCCATTGCACCTGTGCCCATAGCCATCCGGGGTGACCTGGCACAATGGGTGGAGGACAACATGGACGCCCTCATCACAGCCTTCGCATCTGATGATGATGGCATGATCGTGGCCGTTGATGAAGGCGGCATGGTGGACGCTCCTGGCGCTGGCGGAGGTGTTGGCGGTGATGGTGATGATGCCAGTGACACCAGCGACGCCTCCGGAGGCGCCCCAGATGACGCGGCGAGTGATATGTCCGACTGATCGTACATCACCGTTGCTTACCCTGCATGAAGAAGGTTCGGGCTCGGCCCTGAAGACTATAAGAGCATTTTGGGAGGGGAAGCCCCTCATGTAAAGGTTTTCGATCGATATCCTTGTAAGCATAAAGCTGCGTGTGGGCTTAGCTACAGGCCCGGTGATGGGTCAGCTGACCTGTTTACCTTTTGACCCCGATGAATCCCGAGCGGGCCTGTGAGGGCCGCAACGCCTCGAGTGTCTTCTGGGTGATCCCATTGATCCTGCGATGAGAACCTCCGGAGAGGGTGTGGCGATAGCGGTCCGAATTGTAGACGTGCTTGGCCTGGCCCGGCTCGCGAGGGGCTCGCGAGGGGAGGCAGCTGACGCTAACTTGGACGTAAATTCGAAACCAGAACACGAGAGATTGCTCGAACGAGACTAAGCACCCCTTCCCCAGACACACGCAAGTCTCAAGCTCAAATCCAACTTAAATTCAAATCGAGGAAACTTGTCAACCGAGGGAAAGGCAAAAAAGCAAAAAGCCGCGTCCGGCACCTAGTCTAGTCTTCGACGTCTTCTCACCAGCGCAGAGCTAAGTGCTGCCACTGGGCATGCGCGGGAGCCCCCGAGGCCTGAGGGTGGCTCTCCGGAGACTCCGGGGCGTGTACAGCCCCACTCATTATTACGTGAGAGTGTCACGGGGCGGCGAGCTTCACAGGTACTGGGCCTTCTTCACAGGTACCTGCCTTGCTTCATATCGCCAGACAAGGGCCCCGCCTTGCGCCATACTCTACCGCCATTGACGGTGACTGGAAACCAAGGACGACGCCAATGGGGTAGAGCGGTCGCCAGCGGTTCCCCCGACGACCACGGTTCCTCTCCGGGGGCAGGCCTTGCGGCACCTCCCCGGCAGAGGGCCTACCTCTGGAGAACGCCTTGCGATGAGCGCCGCTGGGACAAACCCGGATCTCGGCCCCTCTCTTGCAGCCCCCGGTGCCCTCCTCCAGAGGGGTAAGAGGCTGCAGCACTGGGTCAGCCATCTACCGCGTCGACATGTACCTCCTACGACCCATGGTTAGCATAAGCTTCCTCCTGAGGAATTAGTAGTACCAGATAGTTGCTGCCACCGGCGCGGCTGTCGAGGCCCTCTTGGGGCTCCTGAAAGAGCTCGGCTTCTGGTGGCTCCTTGCCCCAGCCTGGCCCGAGGAATGATCCATGGTCTTCTTCCAATGAGCACTCTCGATCCACCATGTGGGGCACATAAACTTCTGGGACCGCCGCCCCGCGGTTCTCGCCGTAGTGCCCCACATGCCACGCAGTCCGGCCTGTAGCATTGTCTTGAGGGTGATGGCGCGATGGCCCGCCGAGGCCGAAGACCGCGCCGTGCGCTCCTTCGCCGGCTAGAGATGGGGCCGGCGCGACTTGGCGCCCGGTGCTGATGGCCGGGTTGGTGTTGAGTAGGGCCTGGAGTCCGCTCGGAGTTGCGTGGGCACGTATGGGGCCACCATACGGCCTGCCCTGGACCTGGGGTGGCAGTTGGATGCAGAAAGGAGGCGCTCCTGAGGCGGCGGCATCCAGGAGTTCAGCTACTCGCTCCAGCAACACGTCTCGGCCGCCCTCCAGCAGTCGGCACCGTACCAGCTCTCAGGCCACCGTGAGCGCGGCCCTGGAGTTCGCCTGCTCCCGTCGGGTGTGTGGCGCTGTCGCCGTGGCGTGGTTCGAAGCTCTTGCTGCTGACCGCACCAGCCGCGGTGTGAGGGCAGGCAGCGTTTGGCCGCATCTCCCGCGCCCTGCAGCACCCTGCGGAGCGCGAGATGCCTGAGGCGCAAGGATGAGGTCTCCCTGGGCCGGCGGCACGGTGTGGATGGGCCATCAGGGCGGCGTGGCGACGAAATGCGAGGTGGCGGAAGAAGGATTCCGGTGCACCCCTACCTGGTGTGCCAAATGTCGGATTTTGGGTTCCGGTAGACCCTTGAGGTTCGAACACTGGGGTGCGCACGAAGATCTTTCCCCTACCAGCTCACGCGTCGAAGTCTCGCAATGGATCTAAGCTAGAAAGAACACACAAGGGACACGAGATTTATACTGGTTCAGGCCACCATTGTGGTGTAATACCCTACTCCTGTGTGTGTTGTGGTGGATTGCCTCAGGGGCTGATGATGAACAGTACAAAGGGAGAACAGCCTCGCGAGGGGCTGTTCTTGAGCTGGTGCAATGAACTGCTTGGGTGAGTTCGGTTGCCTCTCTCTCTCTCTGAACGATCTGTTCTCTAGTTGTCTCCAGATGCCTCTACCCTGTGGGTGGTTAGTCCTATTTATAGAGGGAGGCCCTAGGCCTCTTACCAAATAATGAGCGGGATGGGCGCCAACAATTGGCCATTTTGAAGGGGAACATCTAGTACACTTATCCTGACTAAAGTTGGTCTTCGGCTGCCAAAGGCTGTGACGATGACGCCGCCCTGGGCTCCATGATGACCTCCATCCTGCCATTCTGATGGTCTTGGTTTTGTTGCACCGAAACGGTAACCTTTGCCTGATGCCTCGGTCTGTGCTTGCCCCCTTTGCACCGAAAGGGAAACAAGGACACTGCGCAGGCCGGCGCCCGCCTGGTCTCGATCGTCATGGCTTGCGTCACGGGCTCCTCGGGAGGTACCCTTCCTTGATCTCTCCGCCTCCTCGCGAGCCTTCCTAAGGAGGCTGCTCCTGAGGAAGCTTCCTGTCGTTTGCCCCGCGAGGCTTGGCCCCTCGCGAGGGTCTTGATCTTGAGCTGATGAAGCTGGGCTGCATTGGGCCCCCACTTGAGCCACGCCGCAGGCCGCAGGCAGGCAAGTCTGGGGACCCCCGTTCCCAGAACGCCGACAGCTTTATTCGCATATCCTCGGGAAAACGCTTAACGTATTTCCCATCAATTTCCTAGGGCTGGGCGAAGAAGGCGGGGCGGATCTACTATCCGGCCCCGTTGCCAGAAGAACCGGTCGGCCCACTTCTGATGAAGATGCTGGTCCCGGCGCCTTACAAGGTGCCGAAGAAGAAGGCCGAAAATGAGCCCAAGAAAACCAGGGCGGCCTCCGTCGCCCTGGTGCTCCGAACACAAAATCTGGAGAATCTAATGCCCATTCTTCCTCCGAAGAGGACGAGGAGGAGGAGGAAGATGAATCCCCCGTAGGGGGAAGAAAGAAAAGGACGGCCTCCACATCCTTGGAGGCCGAGTCACCTAAAAGGGGAAAAGCTCCCCCCTTCTAGAGGAGTCCACTGCCGCCGCCGATAGCAGCCCAGAGTGGGATCCCAGGGCCCAGCCCCTAGTGAACTCGTGAGTATAAAATCCGTACATACTTATGCGTACAGACTTGTCGTGGCATAACATTTAAATCTGAGCCATACTTTTTACAGTCCTGCGAGGTCCCGCACCGAACAACCCTCGTCGGAGGATTTGCTGGCTTCGGATGCTATGGAGAGCGGGACACCCCCGAAGGCCCCCTTCCCCAGACATGTGATTAACACTGAGGTTTTGTCCCAGAAGGACCTAGGCCGCGGAGGGGGGGTGAATATTGCAAAGGCGGCGCCAGGAGGCCAAACTTCAAGGTCCGGACACACGGGAGAGAAGGTTCCCGTGGATGTCGAGGGCTGGGGTCGTCTTGAATTCGGCCCCCAGTCGGACACGATTCTGGGGACCAATAAGGCCCCCGAATCAGACAGGTGGCCTCCGTCGGCTGTCGGGGGTGTGTCTGTGCCACCGGCAACCTTTGTCCAACCAGAGGTGCCGGATGCTTTATTAGCGGCGCTGAAGAGCGCATCCATCGTTGATGAACACCATGCCCTTATGGGTGCGGTGATTGAGAAGATTCAGTCCGCTGAGAGTGGACTGAATGAATCATGTATCAGCCTCATAAGAGGCTTTGAGGTATGTTTTATGAGGTTTGAAAGCGTGTCATAGTATAGATAGCAGCGCCTGATACACTGTTCGGTGAAAGAAAGAACCGGACAGAGGATCAAATTTACGTTCGCATGAGATTAACTTGATGACATCTATCTCTTTTTAATAAGTAGGCCTCTGTAACGACTACCTCTTCTCATGATGCAGAAGTATCTGGACTGAGGCATAGTCTGGAGCGGACCGAAGGAGAACTTGGCCGAGTGAAGAAATGGCTGGATGATAATCAAGGTATTCAGAAACCTTGTTCATTTTGCACAAATGAATAAGTGTGCATGATGAACATATTTGTATGATGTGAACTAGGGGCGACGACCGAAATTGAGGCTCTTTATAAGGTTGTGGCCGAAGCCGAGAAGAAGGCAGCCGCAGAGCAGGCTCTCCGTGAAAAGCACGAGGCTAGAGTTATTGAAGCTGAGTGGGAGCTTCACGAGGCCGCAAAGAAATGCGACACCTTGGAGCAGAGTTTATCAGGGAAAGAATCAGAACTCTCCTAGGCTCACCAAGCCGCAAGTGATGCCCCAGGGGAAGCCCAAGGTGCCCTAGAGGAAATCCAGGAGGCGAGGAAGACTGCGGCTAGTAAGGTTTTTCCTATACAAAGTAGGTATTTAAGAGGAGAAAATCAAGTTTGATAGTTTAAATTCTGATTTCTCCAGGGGTATTTGCGGAGTTGCCGTGTAGTATATCTGATGCCGCCCAATTCTGTCGAGTCGAAGAAAGGAATATTGCGGATAAGCTCTTCTAGATGCAGTATTTGGCGCCGAATTATCCGGTGCCTTTCTCCGATCAACTGAAGCAGTTGATCGAACTGCATAAGGCGGCCGAGCTAGCCATGAAGGATTTGGTTATCCGACTATGGCCGGCTGAGCCAATTCTGAGCAGTTACTTTGGGCTCGTGAAGCGCCTAGTGAGCGCCTGCCCTCGACTCGAAGTCATCAAGAGGATGGTCTGTATAGAAGGTGCACGAATGGCCTTTGCCCGCGCAAAGGTACATTGGGGGAAGATGGATCCGGAAAAGCTGATGATCGAGGGACCGCCGGAGGGGAAGGAGCACCGCAAGCCCGAACTGTATTATGAAGGTGTCTTGAAAGGAGCCCGCCTTGCGGCGGCGCAATGCACCAAGGACATTATATTTCCATGAATATGGTCATGTTTGTCATTTGTAATGTTTGAACAAGGTCATTTCTATTATTTATTGCTTGTCATTTGAAAGTTTTTCCTCCTGTGCGGCCGTTTTATATACTAATCCTAAGAGTTGGCCAGTCATCGGCTTCTGCCCCCACGTAGTAAGTACGAGGTGTTCGGGATAAACCTGAGCACTCCTTATCCCAGTTTTGGGTCCTTGAAGGAGGTGCTTAGCACAGCGAACCAGGCAATCGGACTATAGGGCTTTATCACTATCACTTAGCC
Organism: Triticum aestivum; assembly: GCF_018294505.1. NCBI lineage: Eukaryota > Viridiplantae > Streptophyta > Magnoliopsida > Poales > Poaceae > Triticum > Triticum aestivum. Next base: position 172,621,037 of record NC_057807.1, on the reverse strand, counting down.
ATAGGAGTTTTAAAAGGAAGGTAGGCGCAGCCCCTGGTGTTCGGAAGACCTCATGAGGGGCTCTATAAGCGCCCGATCGAAAGAAAAGTCGATCCATCGCCCGTTGCATTGGTTACGGATTATGCGGAAGAAATTCTTCAAGATTTTACAACCTCTTGAACAGCTGACCAGCTCTCGCTGCATCATGACAGTCAGTTTTTGGCTTTCTCTACTGAGGTGCTCGTCCGGAAGAACCGGGACACAATCGCAGTAGTTCTCCAGTGCTACCTTAGCTGATATAGCGGAACGTAAGGTACCAAAACATAGGAGCCGGGCAAACCCAACTATTGACCCAAGACATGATTCGGAGCTGATGCATATAATGCTATAAGTTTGGGGTGCCGAACTGCCGTGAAGGTGTTCGGACTTTTTTGCCGTGGTATGGGTATAATGAAGCCCCTGGCATATTAAGGCATATCACGATAAGCAGCTACCTTTTAACAAAAGAGTTTCAATAAGAAATAGCCGTAGATGAGCATCATATAAATCCACATGTTGTATTTGAATAATACGTCAATGCGTATGAGTACAAGTAATGTGATAAAAAGAAATATGATTGCGGAACCTGCTGAAACCAGGCGGGAGGAAGTCGTATGCGGATCCGGAGTGTAGTCGGATAATCATAGAGGGGAATATCTAGAGATCCCCTTACGCGCTCGAACTGTTTCCACGCCATCCATCCTGGCCTACGTAAAGCTGAACCTGCAAAGAAAATGCAAGAAATGGTTTTGCGCCATAGAGCGGTTGAGCCACGGTATGTGTCTTGTCTTAACTTTTTCCGGAGTGTTTTTAATTAAGCTCCGGGCGAGCCAGGCTATCCTACCGCTTAGTAGTTTGGACTCCTTTGGCGGTGTCTGGGATCTTGGCCGTCGACTCGAGGTTCGATTGAAAGGTGCCATCCGTTGCTCTTGCTGTTAAAGCGGCGGTAGACTCTTCGGTAGTGAAGGGGAGTTCGGCCCTGCCATTAACCATGATGACGCTGCATGGACCGGGCATCTTGTGTTTGCCGAAGGCATAATGTGGCACCACGCGGAACTGAGCGAATGAGGTTCGCCCGAGCAATGCATGATAGTCACTGCGAAAGGGGACGTTGTCGAAGACCAACTCTTCGGTACGGTAATTGTCCGGAGATCCGAAGACCACTTCCAGTGTGGTTGAGCCCGTGCAACAGGCCTCTATACCTGGTATGACATCTTTGAAGGTGGTTTTTGTGGGTTTGATCCTGGAGGGGTCGATGCCCATTTTGCACACTGTATCCTGATAGAGCAGGTTAAGGCTGCTGCCACCGTCCATAAGTATTCGTCTGAGGTGGAATCCGTCAATGATGGGGTCGAAGACCAATACGGCCGAACCGCCATGACGGATGCTAGTAGGATGCTCCTTGCGATCGAAAGTGATCGGGCAAGAGGACCATGGGTTGAACTTTGGGGCGACTGGCTTCATTGCATAGGCATCCCCTAGTGCATGTTTCCACTTGGGAATGTGGCTTGCGTATATCATATTCACCGTTTTCACCTGGGGAGGGAATTTCTTCTGTCCTCCTGTATTCAGTGATTGGGGCTCCTCGTCGTCATCATTGCTTTGACACCCCTTCCCCTTGTTTTCGGCATTTGTCTGAAGACCCAGCATTCTCTGTTGGTGTGATTGGCTGGTGTTCTTGGGGTGCCATGAATTTGGCATGGACGGTCGAGTATGCGGTCCAAACTAGATGGGCATATTTTTTTGTAGAATGGCTTTTTCTGCTGACCGGACTTGGAGCCACTGAATCTGGCATTGATTGACATGTCTTTGGCACTATCACCGTTTTTGCGGCGCTTGTGTTTGTTGCGTCGTGGTTTGTCGTTGCTATCCTTGGCTTTTGATGTGCCAGGATTGCTTGTTGTGTTGTTGCTATGAGCAAACCAGCTATCCTCGCCCGCACAAAAGCGGGTCATGAGTGTTGTGAGGGCTGCCATGGAATTTGGCTTTTCTTGGCCGAGATGTTAGGCAAGCCACTCGTCGCGGATGTAATGCTTAAAGGCCGCTATTGCTTCGGCATCCGGACAGTCGACAATTTGGTTCTTTTTGGTTAGGAACCGGGTCCAAAATTTCCTGGCTGACACTCCGGGCTGTTGGGTTATGTGACTTAGATCATCAGCATCCGGTGGTCGCACATAGGTGCCCTAGAAGTTGTCAAGGAATGCATCTACCAGCTTCTCCCAACTCTCGATGGAGTTTGCCGGCAAGCTATTCAGCCAATGCCGAGCCGGTCCATTGAGTTTTAGTGGGGGGTACTTGATAGCGTGTAGATCATCTCCGTGGGCCATGTGAATATGGAGGAAAAAATCTTCTATCCATACTCCGGGGTCTATAGTACCATCGTATGATTCGATGTTCACGGGTTTAAACCCTTTTGGGAATTCATGATCCATTGCTTCATCAGTGAAGCATAGGGGGTGTGCGGCGCCTCTGTGTCGGGCTACATTGTATTCTGTCCGGCCTGATTTGTTAGTGTATCCGGTGTGACGGTCCTCGTCACGCGTTGGGGCGTGCCCCCGTGATCCGTTGATCGATCTTGACTGTCCTGCTTTGTTTTTCAATTTGTCTCGCAGGTCATGCGTGGATCCCCGGGCCTTCGTGTTTTTGCTTGTTTGGCATCGGGGTGCGGGCTGGACTTCGGGCTGGTACGCTGCTTTGTCGTGGACACGTGTTGGCCGGTCAGCCGCATCATGCGCTGGTAGTGTGGGCTTTAACACCCCCTCCTCAAGTTGAGGTAGCAACCTGCGCTTTGGGTAACTTTCGGTAGGGCGCTCGAGTCTGTATTCCTCGGCGGCCAGGACCTTGGTCCATCTATCAGTTAGCAGATCTTGATCAGCTTGAAGCTGTTGCTGCTTTTTCTTCAGGCTTTCTGCAGTGGCTATAAGGTGGCGCTTAAAGCGCTCCTGCTCGACAGGATCCTCAGGCACGATGAATTCTTCGTTGCCAAGGCTCACTTCATCTTCGGAGAGGGGCATGTTGTTATCATCCTCCGATTCTCCATCTGTTGCCTGTTCTTTAGGGCTAGCTTGCCCATCTTCTTGCTCCACCTGCTTGAAGCCTGGCTGAGCAGGATTGTTTTCCTCTTCGGCACCATCTGGATTGTTATCATCTCTTGTGCCGGTATCACTATTTTTGTTATGGCGGGGCTTGGCGCGGCGCCTGTGACGCTGGTGCCTAGGTTGCTTCTCCAAGGGATTATCTTCAGTTGCCTCATCGCCATTGTTTTCTTTGGGAGTGTCCACCATATATATATCATATGATGAGGTGGCTGTCCAGCGCCCTATAGGCGGTGGTTCCTGTTCTTCTCCTGTGTCGTCATCCATACCGTCGATGTCTTCAGAGTTGAAGTCAAGCAAATCGATTAAGTCATCGACAGTGGGTATGAAGTGGGTGGTGGGTGGGGAACTAATTTCGTCGTCCGCTTCCCACTCGAGCCGGACATAGTTGGGCCAAAAGTCTCCCGACAAGGAAAGAGACCTTAATGGATTTAGCACATCACCCAAGGGTGAGTGCTGAAGGATATCCGCGGAGTTGAACTCCATGACCGGTGCCCAAACAGATTCGATAGGCACGGTCGTACGCGGTTCGGATCCTGTAGCCGGAGTCGAGTTCGAGGGTCCAATGATACCGGCCTCGTAGGAGGTGGGGTTAGTGTTCGGCTCCAAGGCCCATGAGTATGAGGCCTCCATGGTGGGCCCATCCACCCGTCCTTGGAGGGTGCAATCTGCTCCGGAGTGATTCCCAGGGCCACCGCAGGTGCGATCTCCCGAACACTATCTGATGGCAGATCTAAGTCATGCTCGTCGCGACTGTTCGGCATACCTACCATGGGCTCGAATCCGTCGAAGATTAAGTCTCCGTGGATATCGGTAGTATAGTTCAAGATTCCAAACCTGACCTGATGGTCAGGGGCGTAGCTATCGATCTGCTCCAGATGGCTGATAACCCACTAGTATAGGGGATCGCAACAGCTTTCGAGGGTAGATTATTCAACCCAAATTTATTGATTCGACACAAGGGGAGCCAAAGAATATTTTCTTGAGTATTAGCAGTTGAGTTGTCAATTCAACCACACCTAGATAACTTAGTATCTGCAGCAAAGTGTTTAGTAGCAAAAGTGGTATGATAATAAAGGTAACGGTAGCAAAAGCAAAGATAAGTGTTTTTGGGGTTTTGTAGTAGTTGTAACAGTAGCAACGGAAAAGTAAATAAGCGAAGAACAATATATGAAAAGCTCGTAGGTAATGGATCAGTGATGGATAATTATGCCGGATGCGATTCCTCATGCAATAGTTATAGCATAGGGTGATATAGAAATAGCTCCAATTCACCAATGTAATGTAGGCATGTATTCCGTAAATAGTCATACGTGCTTATGGAAAAGAACTTGCATGACATCTTTTGTCCTACCCTCCCGTTGCAGCGGGGTCCTTACGGAAACTAAGGGATATTAAGGCCTCCTTTTAATAGAGAATTAGACCAAAGCATTAACACATAGTGAATACATGAACTCCCCAAACTACGGTCATCACCGAGAAGTATCCCGATTATTGTCACTTCGGGGTTGTCGAATCATAACACATAATAGGTGACTATAGACTTGCAAGATAGGATCAAGAACACACATATATTCATGAAAACATAATAGGTTCAGATCTGAAATCATGGCACTCGGGCCCTAGTGACAAGCATTAAGCATAGCAAAGTCATAGCAACATCAATCTCAGAACATAGTGGATACTAGGGATCAAACCCTAACAAAACTAACTTGATTACATGGTAAATCTGATCCAACCCATCACCGTCCAGCAAGCCTGCGATGGAGTTACTCATGCACGGCGGTGAGCATCATGAAATTGGTGATGGAGGATGGTTGATGATGACGACGGCGACGAATCCCCCTCTTCGGAGCCCCCGAACGGACTCCAGATCAGCCCTCCCGAGAGAGATTAGGGCTTGGCGGCGGCTCCGTGTCGTGAAACGCGATGAAACTTTCTCCTTGATTTTTTTCTCCCGAGACGGAATATATGGAGTTGGAGTTGAGGTCGGACGAGGTCCAGGGGGCCCATGAGATAGGGGCCGCGCCCTAGGGGGGGGCGCCCCCCTGTCTCGTGGACAGGCCGTGGGGCCCCTCGCACTAATTCTTTCGCCAAAAATCCTTATTAATTCCAAAAAGTGCCTCCTGGATTTCCAGGACATTCCGAGAACTTTTCTTTTCTACACATAAAACAACATCATGGCAGTTCTGCTGAAAACAGCGGCAGTCCGGGTTAGTTTCATTCAAATCATGCAAGTTAGAGTCCAAAACAAGGGCAAAAGTGTTTGGAAAAGTAGATACGTTGGAGACGTATCAATGGACAAGCGAGTCGGCCCGCAGTACGAAGCTGCCGAATACGAAGATCTGTCCGGGGAGGAAGACCTCCCCCTGAACCGCGTCATTGAAGATGATTGAAGGAGCCATCAAGCCCTATCACGACAGCACAGTGGAACTCTCAATGAAAGCACCAATGTCGGTGTCAAAACTGGCGGATCTCAGGTAGAGGGTCCCGAACTGTGCGTCTAAGGCTAATGGTTACAAGAGGCAGGAGACACAATGTTTTACCCAGGTTCGGGCCCTCTTGATGGAGGTAATACCCTACTTCCTACTTGATTGATCTTGATGATATGAGTATTACAAGAGTTGGTCTACCATGAGATCGTAGAGGCTAAACCCTAGAAGCTAGCCTATGATTATGATTGTTCCTGTCCTACGGACTAAACCCTCCGGTTTATATAGACACCGGATGGGGCTAGGGTTACACAGAGTCGGTTATAGAGAAGGAGATCTACATATCTGAATTGCCAAGCTTGCCTTCCATGCAAAGGAGAGTCCCATCCGGACACGGGACGAAGTCTTCAATCTTGTATCTTCATAGTCCAACAGTCCGGCCAAAGTATATAGTCCGGCTGTTCGAGGACCCCTTAATCCCGGACTCCCTCACCCCGCGCCTCCGTGGGTATACCCAAGGGGACCATGGAGGGAATCCTCCATCAGCACCTCTGAAGTGGGGTCATTGCTCTTACACTCGGACCCATCGTGCCATGAAGGGAAGCGAACAAGTTGAGGATGGTCTCATCGGGCTCGATTGCTGCGATCTGCGAGGCCGCAACCTGAAGGGCCACCGTGTTCTTGATCCACCATTGGAAACACGAGCATCCAGAACGCTTGTGATGGCAACTGGTACGGGAAGACTGGTTGCCAAAGGAGAACGCTGAAAGTGCCCACACGAAGTGTCGGATGTTGGGTTCCGGCAGACCCTTAAGGTTCGAACTCTCGGGTGCGCGCGAAGATCTTCCCCCTACCACTCCACGTCCGATCGCCTCACGAGAATCTAAGCTAAAATGATGAACAACACGAGGGACACAAGATTTATACTGGTTCGGTCCACTGTTGTGGTGTAATACCCTACTCCAGTGTGTGGTGTGGTGGATTGCCTCAGGGGTTGATGATGAACAGTACAAAGAATGAACTTCCTCGCGAGAGGTGTTCTTGAGCTGGTGCGATGAACTGCTTGGATGAGTTCAGTCGCCTCTCGATCTAATGAGTACTCGATGAGATGTCTCCCCAACTGTGGTGGCTATCCCTATTTATAGAGTGGCCCTGGTCCTCTTCCCAAATATTGAGTGGGAAGGGCGCCAACAACGGCCATTTTGAAGGGGAACATCTAGTACAAGTTATCCTGACTAAAGTTGGTCTTCGGCTGCCAAAGGCACTAGCGATGACGCCGTCTTGGGCTCCACGGTGACCTCCATCCTGCCGCTCTGCTGGTATTTGTCTTGTTGCACTGAAATGGCAACCTTTGCCTGATGCCTCAGTACTCCACATGTGTGCTTGCCCCCTTTGCACCAAAGAGGAAACAAGGATGCTGCGCGGGCCGGCGCCCGCCTGGTCTCAATCGTCACGGCTTGCGTCACGAGCACCTCGCAAGGTACCCTGCCTTGATCTCTTCGCCTCCTCACGAGCCTGCCTGGCGAGGCCGTTCCTGAGGAAGTCTTGTGTCGTATGCCCCGCGAGGCTTGGCCCCTCGCGAGGGTCTTGAGTCTTGCGCTGATGAAGATGGGTCGTATTGGGCCACCACTCGAGCCACGCCGCAGGCCGCAAGCAGGAAAGTCTTGGGACCCCAATTCCCAGAACACCGACAGTAGCCCCTGGGCCCAAGGCGCGCTCAGACTTGGCTTAGCAGAGAAGCGAAGGGGCAAGTGCGGAGCGCCGCGGGCCCCATCAGCCTGCGGCCTCGGGTGCCATGTGGCGGTTGATTAGACATGGGCGCCTCCGCTTCCCCACGCTACCTCGGCAACTGCTCGACTGACAAAAACGTTGGCCTGGGGTTAGTCTTACTGTCATTACGCTCGTTCGCCTTGCTTCAGATCCCCTTCTTGCTCTTCTCCCTCCTGCTTCCAAAATCTCCAGATTCGCCGCAGCCTTTCCCCTCCGGCGAGCGATGGCACCTCGCAAGACCCCAGCTGGGGCCACATCAGCCTGGTACTCGCTGGCTCTGGTCTCCCCCAACGTAACGGAGAAGAATCTCGCCCTCACGCGCCAGATGGTGGCGGCGCAGAGCAACGAGATGGGGGAGACTGCGCTCCGGCTTGGCTCCGCCCGACAGGAGGACAAGGGGAGCACCTTCTACCCCCTCTTCATGAGCGCCGTTATTGCTGGTATGGTTCCTCCTTTCTCTGAGTTTTTCCTTGTCGTCCTTCGCCAATATCAGCTACATGCTTTGCATATCCATCCCAACTCCATTCTTCTCCTGTCGATCTTCGCCTACTACTGTGAGGCGCATGTTGGGGTGATGCCCTCTGTTGCCTTGCTGCGCCACTTCTTCTCCCTCCAGGTCACCGGTGTCAGGACCCCGACTCAATGCCACATCGATCTAGAATGTAACACCTCATATCACTTTGCGGCCTCACGCACGGTATTCCACGGGTGTCGCCTTACCTTTGCCCGGGACCGTTTGCGCCTTTTGGCACACGTATATGATAGTGTTGCTAGCATCCATATGATAAGGATCCGGGGCTGACATGGCTAGTCGTAAACCCAAAGTGGCACAAACTTACAGGGACAGGCATCCATGACCCAGCATCGAATGTGTCGGTCATCAGCGAGTGAAACCAGGCTGTAGCACTGGGCTAGCAAGACTCCGGTGAACCGGGCTGTAGCGGGCTAACAGGACTCCGGTATTCATCGCGTGACATTTCCCCGAAGGGACAGACACAGGAACGAAGAAGGACACATGCCAACTAGCCTAAGTGTTTCGGAGCAGTAGCAAGCTACCATGGCTCAGTGGAAGCACTAGGAGACATTTCCCGGTAAGAGAGGCTACTAAGGATAAACAACTAGATAGTAAAATCCCACACATACCAAGCATTTCAATAACATATACACAATATGCTCGATATGTGCAACTACAACATGGCATCACAACATGACTCTACAACTCAAGTATTTTATTCAATAGGCTCCGAGGAGCGAGATATTACAAACATGGGTCTCTCGACCCAGCATTTAGAGCATACAAGTCAAAGCACATGCGGAAGCTTAACATGTTTGAGTACAAACATCTACAAATGAAAAGGCTGAGAAGCCTGACTATCTACCAGATCCTGCCGAGGGCACAAGATCGTAGCTGAGGTAACAAGCTAAACGTCGAAGTCCACGCGGAACTACTAGTGAGACGAAGTCTCCTGCAAAAACATAAAATAGGCAAACGTGAGTACAAATGTACCCAGCAAGACTTACATCAGAACTAACTACATATGCATCATTATCAACAAAGGGGATGGTGGGGTTTAACTGCAGCAAGCCAGCTTTGACTCGGTGGCTATCCTGAACTACGACTGCAAGTAACTCTTTTGAGGTGGCGCACACGAGTCCACATATTCACCATATCAATACACCACTATGGATCCGCTCCCGTCTCCCTACGAGAACGCCATCCATAGCACTCACGCTTATCTTGCGTATTTTAGAGTATCCACTTTCACTTGTCTATGAACTGTATAGGCAACCCAGAAGTCCTTTACCGCGGACACGGCTATTCGAATAGATGATGTTAACCCTGCAGGGGTGTACTTCTTCACACACGCTCTCACCACTTACCGCTGTTTACACGACATGTACTCGGCAACCTTCAAGCGGAAGCCCAACGTGGGTGTCGTCCACAGCCTACCTAAACACTCAAGTCTCTATCCAGGTTTATCGCCTATTCAGGTTCCATCCGCAGGGAGTCCGGCCGAGGTTTCCACATACGGCCCCGAACGATGTGTACAGGGTTCCGTGACACCAAACGGGCGCCCGCATACCCGGCCACGTGCCTACCGCATCACAGCCCACCCCTCCGGTCAGCGCTGCCCACGGCCTCCAGCATACTACAAACACCAGAAACTACTTGCAACTCCTGGACAGAGGACAAGGGTGATTAAGAAGCCGAGAGGGTCCATTGGTTTCGGGCCCAATGCGTGGTAGTAACTGTTTCATGGATCACAAACACAGAACTCAGTTCCTGAGGACGGCTTCAATGAGACAACCCACCATGTACTCCTACATGGCCTCTCACCGCTACCTTTACCAAATCGTGTTCACACACTTAGCTCACACACAGTAGGACATGTTCACACACCTCTAATTCATCCCCGATGAATCAGACCTGACTCAACTCTAAGCAGTAGCAGGCATGACAAACAAGCATGAATGAGTAGGCACAACAGGGCTCAAACAACTCCTACTCATGCTAGTGGGTTTCATCTATTTACTGTGGCAATGACAGGTCATGCAGAGGATAAAGGGGTTCAGCTACCGCAGCAAGTAACAGATGAATCGTTGTTGTCCTAATGCAGTAAAAGAGAGCAGGAGCGAGAGAGTAGGATTGTATCGGAATGAACAAGGGGGTTTTTGCTTGCCTGACAGAGTGGTAGTGGAATACTACCCTTCAGTTGGATACTCGTGAATATCCTCGGAGGCAGAACCTACCACGAAGAACACATCGAAACACAATCACCACATGGCAATATGCAACAATATGATGCATGCAATGACATGGCAAAAATGAGTGTGTTTGGGCTAGTGCAACTTAGGACAATAGTTTTGAGCACATTTGAATCAAGGATTCAAATGCTAGCTCATAATAGGAGGTCATATAAGTGCATTTGCTTGTTTCACCTAAACAGCAAGGTTAAAGTGTTCTGACATGCATGAAACTAGTACAGATGGAAAGATTGGATTTTTCTGATCAAATTTCATATATAAAACTTTGCATTTGGAGTTACAGATCAATTTTCTATGAATTTTTGAAGTTGTACTATTTTCTGGAATTTCCTGTATAAGAATAATTCCAGTAATTGAATTAATGCGTCAGCATTGCGTCAGGGTGACGTCATCAGTCAACGGAGCTGGTCCAGGTCAAACTGACCAGTGGGTCCCGCGTGTCAGTAGTTAGTTAAACTAACTAAAATTAGTTAGTGCTAACCCTAGGTTAATTAGCAGAGCGGGCCCCACTTGTCATAGACTCAGGGGGTAGTCAACCTGGGCCCGCCCAGTCAAAGTCAACGGGGTCAAACCCGCCGGCGTTTAGCCGCCGGCGAGGCCAGACGCGGCGGTGGGAGTGCGTTTTCGTGCTCCGGCGACCAAATGGACGGTGGAGACCATTTACGCGTAGCTCGGAACGAGCCGTGGTCGTCTTGGTGCAGTGGTGTGAGCTCGGGCTGGCCGGGGGACGTAACGCCGGCGACTGACCTTGGCAATCGCGGAGTCGGGTGAAGTCGAAACGCCGAAGCTACGGGTACGAAGAGGCGCGTGGGTGGTGGCTTACGGGTTCCTGCCGAGTGCGGGGAGTGTGTTGAGCATGGGGTGTGGCCAGTGGGTGGCCGGAGTCACGTCGGCGACGAGCTCGGGTGGCGGCCGCGGGTGGGGAGCTTCGTTTTAGTCGCTACGGTGCACAAGAAGGCAAACAGAGAGGATGGGGAGGCACGCTGACCTCACGGCTGTCACGTAGGAGCAAACGGCGCGGTCGGGGTGAGCTGATGCCGGCGGCGGATGGCGAGCGGATCTGCCGGCGGTGCTCCGTTGAAGTCGAGCTTAAAGAGGACGAAGAGGGCGCGGCGAGCGCTCGGACTCAGGGCTACTCGACAGGACGACCAACGGGAAGCTGTTGGACTTGGTGGCGCGGCGCGGGGACGACGAGGACGCGTGAACTACGGTGGCGCGGGCGCAGCAGCGTCGACCATGGTGCGGGAGAGCGAGGGAGAGAGGCAGGGGGCGAGTGAGGTGTCCACGGGGTCGGGGCGGCGACGTGGAGCTCACCCAGGTGTCCAGGGGCGCGGGCGGCAAGCAGGTGGCGCCGTGGCGAGCTCGTGCTCGCCGGCGTCACCTCTGTGCCTGCCTGGCGAGGACGAAGCAGCTGGCTGGCATGGGCCAGCACAGTGCTGGGCCTGCCAGGTGGGCTGCAGGTGGGCTCGGCCAGGTAAGTTCCCTCCTTCTCTTTTATTTTCTGTTTTTCTATTTTTCTGTAACTGTGTGGCTTTATTAAAAATACTTAGGCATCTTTAAAAATCCTGAAAATAATCAGGGGCTCTGTTTAGATTATTTCCAACAGCCCACACTTATTTTCAGAATTATTTGGGCATTTAAAATATTTTATAGCATTTATATGCCCAAATGCAAATAGTAATGATTTAATCCAATGACCTTATGTGTCCTAGAAAAATGTGAACCCATTTTGTCAGAGGTTCTAACCCAAAACAAAAAGGGTAGACTTTTTAGAAGGGCATTTCAGGTTCATTGAAAATAATTTTAGTAAACCCTAGTTGTTTTCAGGGGGGTGTTGGGGGTTCTGCCATCCCCATTTCAAGTTTTCTGGAAAGGTAAACATGATGCAACACTCTAATGCATGAACCAGCTAGGATGTGACAACTCACCCCTACTAAACAAGAATCTCGTCCCGAGATTCGAGACGTGAGGTAAGAAGATAAAGGGACACAAGCTGATACGATCTTCACGATCCAGGTTGCACTTCATAAGGACGTTGATTCGATCACCATCATTGTCTCGATGTCTTGCTCTGAGAACTCCAACTAACATGACTACGAGAGGGAAAGAAAGACTCTAGAAGGATCGATCTTATCGAAGGTCGAACAACTTAGGATCAACTCACGGAATGAAACATAGCAACATCTCTCAAGCTGAGATATAAAGCACACATCTAGAGGGATGGAGGGAAACCGATGACGAGGTCTCACTAGGTAGACAACGATTCCACACTTAAGAGGGTGGTGAATGGTTGTTAACGTAGCGAGAAGTTGAGTTGCCATGATACTATAACGAGTCATCTTACAGGAGTGACTCATCGGTTATTACCTTAAATGGCAAAAGAATTACCTTTGATACATGGATCATCGAAACTCTCTAAACTAGCCTAAGGCAATTCCCATATGATCGTTTGATGGAGTTCGAAGGAGTAGCATACTCGAACCAGGATAGACAATGTGGATTACCTTGTTGAAGACAACACAAGGGGTGATTTGCTTATCACCGGAAATGGATGGAACCCATGTGGAATGGCACATTGGGGGTGCAAGCTGGAAAGGAAAGCAAATGCTGGGAATGATTCTAGTGACTGGGGAAACTCAACAGACGAAAGTGAGCCCACTGTTGAAAATTTTATAGCATAACCGAGAAAAACTGGGAGCAATCCCAGTTAGTGCCAGTGATAACACCTGGTGCTTGTGCGTGCTCTCAAGAACTTTAGCATTTCCATATTCATCATGGTTTTACCAACATCCGTGTCAAGGATCCTGGCAACACGACATACTACCATGATGAATGGTGATGGACGATGCAGATGCAAAGGAAGATAACACCTTCTCGGATTTTTACAAAGCGAGGCCAAGGGAACGAAATCTAAATGATCGACCGAGAGACATTTAGCACTTCGCTTCTAATGTTCTCCTTGATGTGCTAGCGTAACCCATTTATTGATAAAGTTTGGTATCTATAACATCAAGTAACAGGTCGGACTTCGGAAGCTCAAGAATCCATAAGGAATAGCTACGGAAGTAAATCTTGTGAAATCCATATGGGGAGGTGGTCAACTTCTTCAACCAAGATACTACAATAATAGGCCTTCTGGCTAGGTGTGTTGGCCACGACATCCACGTTACCAGGTTACAGAATATTATAATTCTTGGGACATGTTCCAACCATCATATCTGCCTGAGCTTCAGATTTGGTTGGTGTTAGAATATTCCAGACTTATCAAGTCTAGAAAGAAAATTAAAGTTTGCAACACAAATCGACGAGATGACGTTGCAAGATTCTCGGGAAATGAACTACAATAGCAAGCTCCAAAACATGAGCTAGTTCTGCTAAACACATGTGAACACGATGTCATAGACAAGCATGACCACATAGTAGTCTTATGATAAAACACTACCGAGTTCAGGTGGGGAACCGTCATCTAGGGTAACGAAGTCTTGTGCGTGACCTAGGATTAGCACAACAACTCCTTTTCCTTGAACAAATCAATTAGTGGCTTGGTGTGCTAGGGATGCGTATAGAATGAAGGTTGCAAGTCTTCAAACCACAGAATACTTCGCACGTATGCATGACTGATCTGGGGTGATTCCAGAGGAAGAAACATTGAATTTCTCGGATTCACGGCGGCAACTTGCATCACATGCACATGAACCGGAGAAAATCACTCCTTACATCCGAACATATGCTTCATGAGCTAGCATGAAGAAATGCTTTCAAAAATTTCCAATACTAACTTACTGTTCAACAAGATTATGGAGAAGATAAGGATGTTGTCGATGGGCTAACAATTTATCCAGGTTTCTATATAAATGGAATTCCACAATTATGTGAACATGGTGCTAGCATTGGTCAGAACCAAAAGATATAACGGTGTATGCTCGAGAAATCAACCACGAGTAAGACAATATTACGAATATCGTTGGTTCTGATTTGATTTGACGTTAGCCCATACTCAAATCAAAGATTGGGTAAGACAATAGCACCGACAATTTATCACGAGGATCAATCGATGATAATATCATCTTTCTGCAACACACACACAAGATATCCCTTAAGACGAGCTAATTCGGGCAGGCTTTCATCCTCCAACTCTCAAAGTTGTTGTTCAGCTTAACCAGCTAGCTCAGGGGTACCCAACACAGATTCTTGGAGAAAGGGTGGTTACAGGAAACCAATTTGATCACAATTCAACATAGCGGTCAGGTGACAACCTGGTGATACTTCCGAGAAGATATTCGGAAAATCACGAACCACCGGTATGTTCCTAAGCTCGAGAACAATCTTGCTTCTCAGGGAAGATGATATGATCCAATAAACAAGGATTGACACTATCCTAACTCATTGATCGAAAAGTGCACCGGGAATAAGGAGTAGGTAGCACAATCTATCTTAGGATGATGATTCAAGAACCAACATGCTAAGAATGAAATTATTGTCCTTTAACTACCAAGCAACAGAGTTGCTAGGAGTATAGATTTCACACATCACGATTCACTTGTCGGCGTTCTGGTTACAATAACACAGGGACCAAGGAATGAATAATGATGGCGAGAAGTATCACTGCATCACGAGTTCATAGAATGGTGTGCAAGTCCCATGACATTCCTGACATAAAGTGGGTAATACTCCAGGTTAGAACAGACCAAAAGCTTGATTCCATTTTGATATGCAGAATACAACTGCTTTGACCCAATCCTGGATATGGATGAGGTACTGGAGTTTGTTTCTCCTAGTCATTCCGGATAGAATGGCTTGACAGACCACAAGGGTAATAGGCATCGATGAACGATTGCACGCATACCCTTGACTATCAAATGATAGACGGGGGTCAGAATACAACTAGAGAGAACAACTCAAGGAGCATATAACTTTCTGAGTTGTGGATGCATAGGTTAGTATGTTGAATCAAGTTCAACAGGTTTCTTCCGGATAACCCATGCAGAAAAGTAGAACAGGCAGAGCCGCAATATAGAATGGAGAACCCATCGAGAGCACTCCTGTTGTGATCTTTGATCCAACAAACATCTGTCGTAAGTGGTTCATAGTATTTGGAAGAAGGAAATACCACGGACCTCGAGGACTAATGCAAAGGTTACTAATTTCCTAAAGAAACTAGCAAACACTATCAACATGAGGTAAGTGGGGTGAATCTCGGGTTCAAAACCCAGAAGTAGAATGCCTACTAACTAAATGGCATCACGGGATGCTTTCGAGAATGATGGCCAGAATCATCACACTGGGGACACAAAGCATGGCTAAGATTACAAGTGACACTCTAAGACACCTAGGGTGATAATAATAACTCCAACATATATTTCAAGGTAACAGAGTACCTCAACTCACCGATCGGTGTGGTTGATCTGGCCCAAAGGAACATCGAAACAAGAGGAAGGGATTTTGCAAATGCTTCAGACTATTTAGAAACCTGGGATGACTCGGACAACATAATGGCTGTAAATGCTTAAAAAGATTTGAGAATGCTACAAAAAGGTGGCATAACCACTCAGAAGCACAATATCAAGGTTTCGAGATCAACAGTTAACATACGGAAGTAGTAGGAGCTGAACTGAGGCTTGAATTCAACAATCCTATAATTCTACGGATTAGTAACACGTGATCCTGATAGAAAGAAGAGATAGCCTAGTTTCTTAACCCCGCAGGAAAAGATAAGATGACTCGGATCAGAAGGCATAAGGTAAAGGAGTAAAAAGACTCTTACGTTCCAACCCACAACCAATTCCCCTACATATAACTAAAGCATTTCTAGACTCAACTTTGACCAGTTTGGCTTGGTAATCCTATAGGCAGTCAGGCTCTGATACCAAAGCTGTCAGGACCCCGACTCAATGCCACATCGATCTAGCATGTAACACCTCATATCACTTTGCGGCCTCACGCACGGTATTCCACGAGTATCGCCTTACCTTTCCCTGGAACTGTTTGCGCCTTTTGGCACACGTATATGATAGTGTCGCTAGCATCCATATGATAAGGAGCCCGGGCTGACATGGCTAGTCGTAAACCCAAAGTGGCACAAACTTACAGGGACAGGCATCCATGACCCAGCATTGAACGTGTCGGTCATCAGCGAGTGAAACCAGGCTATAGCACTAGGCTAGCAGGACTCCGGTGAACCGGGCTGTAGCGGGCTAACAGGACTCCAGTATTCATCGCGTGACATTTCCTCGAAGGGACAGACACAGGAACGAACAAGGACACATGCCGGCCAGCCTAAGTGTTCCGGAGTAGTAGCAAGCTACCATGGCTCAGTGGAAGCACTAGGAGACATTTCCCGGTAAGAGAGGCTACTAAGGATAAACAACTAGATAGTCAGATCCCACACATACCAAGCATTTCAATAACATACACACAACATGCTCGATATGTGCAACTACAACATGGCATCACAACTTGACTCTACAACTCAAGTATTTTATTCAATAGGCTTCGAGGAGCGAGATACTACAAACATGGGTCTCTCGACCCAGCATTCAGAGCATACAAGTCAAAGCACATGCGGAAGCTTAACATGTTTGAGTACAGACATCTACAAATTAAAAGGCTGAGAATCCTGACTATCTACTAGATCCTACCGAGGGCACAAGATCGTAGCTGAGGTAACAAGCTAAACGTCGAAGTCCACGCGGAACTACTAACGAGACCGAAGTCTCTCTGCAAAAACATAAAATAGGCAAACATGAGTACAAATGTACCCAGCAAGACTTACATCAGAACTAACTACATATGCATCATTATCAATCAAGGGGATTGTGGGGTTTAACTGCAGAAAGCCAGCTTTGACTCGGTGGCTATCCTGAACTACGACTGCAAGTAACTCTTTTGAGGTGGCGCACACGAGTCCACATATTCACCATATCAATACACCACTATGGATCCGCTCCCGTCTCCCTACGAGAACACCATCCATAGCAATCACGCTTATCTTGCGTATTTTAGAGTATCCACTTTCAATTGTCTATGAACTGTTATAGGCAACCCAGAAGTCCTTTACCGCGGACATGGCTATTCGAATAGATGATGTTAACCCTGCAGGGGTGTACTTCTTCATACATGTTTCCACCACTTAGCGTCTGCACACGACATGTGCTCAGCAGACTTCAAGCGAAAGCCGATGTGGGTATAGACCACGACCTACCTAAACACTCAAGTCTCTAGTCCAGGTTTATCGCCTATTTAGGTTCCATCCACAGGGAGTCCGGCTGAGGTTTCCACATACGACCCCGAATGATGTGTACAGGGTTTCGTGACACCAAACGGGCGCCCGGTATACCCGTCCACGTGCCTACCGCATCACAGCTCACCCCTCCGGTCAGCGCTGCGCATGGCCTCCAGCATACTACGAACACCAGAAACTACTTGCAACTCCTGGACAGAGGACTAGGGTGGTTAAGAAGTCGAGCGGGGTCATATTTCAGAGCCCACTGCATGGTAGTAGCTGAATCATGGATCACAAACACACAACTTAGTTCCTGAGGACGGCTTCAATGAGACAACCCACCATGTACTCCTACATGGCCTCTCACCGCTACCTTTACCAAATCGTGTTCACACACTTAGCTCAAGCACAGTAGGACATATTCACACACCTCTGATTCATCCCCAATGAATCAGACCTGACTCAACTCTAAGCAGTAGCAGGCATGACAAACAAGCATGAATCAGTAGGCACAATAGGGCTCAAAACAACTCCTACTCATGCTAGTGGGTTTCATCTATTTACTGTGGCAATGACAGGTCATGCAGAGGATAAAGGGGTTCATCTACCGCAGCAAGTAACTGATGAATTGTTGTTGTCCTAATGCAGTAAAAGAGAGCAGGAGCGAGAGAGTGGGATTGTATCGGAATGAACAAGGGGCTTTTGCTTGCCTGACGGAGTGGTAGTGGAATACTGCCCTTCAGTTGGATACTCGTGAATATCCTCGGAGGCAGAACCTACCACGAAGAACACGTCGAAACACAATCACCACATGGCAATATGCAACAATATGATGCATGCAATGACATGGCAAAAATGAGTGTGTTTGGGCTAGTGCAACTTAGGACAGAATAGTTTGAGCACATTTGAATCAAGGATTCAAATGCTAGCTCATAATAGGAGGTCATATAAGTGCATTTGCTTGTTTCACCTAAACAGCAAGGTTAAAGTGTTCTGACATGCATGAAACTAGTACAGATGGAAAGATTGGATTTTTCTGATCAAATTTCATTTATAAAACTTTGCATTTGGAGTTACAGATCAATTTCTATGAATTTTTGAAGTTTGTACTATTTTCTGGAATTTCCTGTATAAGAATAATTCCAGTAATTGTCACAGCCCCAGTTCAGGCCTTGCTTGTCTTTGCATTAGCTCCCAGGCATCATGTTTAAATTTCTCTTAAATATGAAATGGGGATGACAGAACCCCCAGCACCCCCCCCTTTTTTAACCAAATAGGGTTACTGAAACCTTTTTCAATGAACCTGAAATGCCCTTCTAAAATGTTCATCATCTTTGCCTTGGTCTAGAACCTCTGACAAAAATGGTGCACAATTTTCTAGGACACATAAGGTCACTGAATTAAATCATATGCTATTTGCAATTGGGCATTTAAATGCTCTATATTATGTTAAGTGCTCAGTTAATTCTGAACTTAAGTGAGGGCTGTTAGGAATAATCCAAACAGAGCCCACAATTATCTTTAGGATTTTTTAAAATGTTTTGGTATTTTAAATAAAGCCTCGAAGTTACAGAATAATAGAAAAACAGAAACTAAAAATAGGAAAACCAGAGAGAGAGAGAGCCTACCTGGGCCACTTACCTGGCGCTCACCTCGCGGCCCAGCACTGTGCTGGCCCATGGCCAGTCAGCTGTTTCCTCTTGCCAGGCAGGCAGAGAGGTGAGCGCCGGCGTGCCCAAGCTTTCCACGCCGTCACCTGCTAGCCGCCGAGCCGCTGGACGCGTGGATGAGTTCCTCCTCGTCGCCACGCACCCCCTGGAACCCCTCGCTCACTACCTCGTCCCCATCCCCTCCTCTGGTTCTCTCCCCTGCACCGCCCGAGCGCAGCCGTCGCCACCGCCCGTCGTTGCTGCGACCACCGGTCACCCCACACCTCCCCGACGCGTCCCAAAGCTCCGCCTCGACCTACTCTTCCTCCTCACCGCGCCAAGCGACGCCGGGAGCCCTGCAGTGACGCCGTCGTCTTCAACCTTCGTCTCCGAGATCGCCGGAGATGCTCCGACGCCGTCCGGCCTCCCCCGAGCACACTGAGCTACTGATCGACCTCGCCGTGAGATCCTCTGCCGAACCCCTCTCTCCCCGTGCTCTATTTCCCTCTCTAGCCGCCATTCCCTTCGAGCCCGAGAGAACTCCGCCTCCGGCCATGTCGCCGCCGCGGCCACAGCCGCTGCCGCTCGCGTCCGAGCCCATCAGCATGCTCAGCACACTCCCAGAAGCCGAGCACACCCACCAGATCCTCCTCCCGTACGCAGTAGCGCCGAACCCGAATGCTCCCGTGCTTCGGCCGCCGCCAAACCTCGACGCCGGCATAGTTCCCGGCCACACCGGCTCCAACCAGTGGCACCACTAGATGCGGCACACTCCCAGGAGTCGAGCAAGCCTAGCCGCGCATCGAACCATCGCCGGTGGGCGATTTCCGAAGATCTCCGCCGCGGTTTGTGTCACCGGCGGCTAAACGCCGGTGGGTTGACGTGGCTATGACATTAGCTGCTAATGACCCCTCTAATCAACCCCTTAAGCCACTGCCATGTGGGCACATGCGCCTGTTTAGTTTAGATTAATTTTCCTGTTTAGTTTAGATTAACCCAGTGGGACCCACGCGTCAGCTTTGACCGCGCTGACATGGCTGTTGACTGGCCCCACCTGTCAGTGTCACTAACCAGCCCCAGTCACTGACCAGTGGATCCCACAGGTCAGGTTTGACCTGGACCATCGCCTTTGACCTGCTGACATCACCACGACATCATGCTGACGCATTAATTCAATTACTGGAATTAGTCTTTTACAGGAAATTCCACAAAATAGTCTAAACTTCAAAAATTCATATAAATTCAATCGTAGCTCCAAATCAAACAAATTATATATGAAAAATGATCAGAAAAATCCAATCTATCCATCTGTACTGGTTTCATGCATGTTAGAACACTTTAGCCTTGCTGTTTAGATGAAACAAGTTCATGCACTAATATAACCTCTTAAAATGGGTTTGCATTTGAATCTTTGGTTCAAATGGACTCATCTCAATCTGTTCTAGCTGGCATTAGCCCAAAACACATTCATATTGCCATGTCATAGCATGCATCATATTGTGCATTGCATTGATCGTGTTTCTTCTCTGTTTGCCGGTGTTGTTCCCCCTCGGTAGACGTTGTACTGACGTTGTGATTGTTGACACTGATGAAGACTCAATGCTATCTTCAGAAGTGCCAGGCAAGCAAAACCCCCTTGTTCATTACGATACAATCCCACTCTCTCACTCCTTCTCTCTTTTACAGCATTAGGACAACAACGATTCATCTGTTACTTGCTGCGGTAGCTGAACCCCTTTATCCTTTGCATGACCTGTCATTGCCACAGTAAATAGATGAAACCCACTAGCATGAGTAGGAGTTGTTTGAGCCCTGATGTGCCTACTCATTCATGCTTGTTTGTCATGCCTGCTATTGCTTAGAGTTGTGTCAGGTTTGATTCATCCGGGATGAATCAGAGGTGTGTGAACATGTCCTACTGTGTGTGAGCTAAGTGTGTGAACACGATTTGGTAAAGGTATCAGTGAGAGGCCATGTAGGTGTACATGGTGGGTTGTCTCATTGAAGCCGTCCTTAGGAACTGAGTTCTGTGTTTGTGATCCATGATTCGGCTACTACCATGCATCGGGCCCTGAAATATGACCCCGCTCGACTTCTTTATCACCCTTGTCCTCTGTCCAGGAGTTGAAAGTAGTTTCTGGTGTTTGTAGTATGCTGGAGGCCGTGTGCAGCGCAGACTGAAGGGGTGGGCTGTGATGCGGTAGGCACGTGGCACGGTGTACCGGGCGCCCGTTTGGTGTCTCGGGAACCCTACACACATCGTTTGGGGCTGTGAGCGAAACTCCGGCTGGATCTCCTCGCGGATGGAACCCGAATAGGCGATAAACCTGGACTAGAGACTTGACTCTTTAGGTAGGTCGTGGTCTACACCCACGTCAGCTTTCGCTTGAAGTCTGCCGAGCACATGTCGTGTGCAGACGCTAAGTGGTGGAAACATGTATGAAGAAGTACACCCCTGCAGGGTTAACATCATCTATTCGAATAGCCGTGTCCGCGGTAAAGGACTTCTGGGTTGCCTATAACAGTTCATAGGCAAGTGAAAGTGGATACTCAAAAATACGCAAGATAAGCGTGAGTGCTATGGATGGCGTTCTCGTAGGGAGACGGGAGCGGATCCATAGTGGTGTATTGATATGGCGAATATGTGGACTCGTGTGCGCCACCTCAAAAGAGTTACTTGCAGTAGTAGTTCAGGATAGCCACCGAGTCAAAGCTGGCTTGCTGCAGTTAAACCCCACCATCCCCTTTGTTGATAATGATGCATATGTAGTTAGTTCTGATGTAAGTCTTGCTGGGTGCATTTGTACTCACGTTTGCCTATTTTATGTTTTTGCAGAGAGACTTCAGTCTCACTAGTAGTTCCACATGGACTTCGACGTTTAGCTTGTTACCTCAGCTACGATCTTGTGCCCTCGACAGGATCTGGTAGATAGTCAGGATTCTCAGCCTTTTTCTTTTGTAGATGTTTGTACTCAGACATGTTTGAGCTTCCACTTGTGCCTTGACTTGTATGTTCTGAATGTTGGGTCATGAGACCCCTGTTTGTAATATCTCACTCCTTGGAGCCTAATGAATAAATACTTGAGTCGTAGAGTCATGTTGTGATGCCATGTTGTATTTGCACATATCGAGCATATTGTGTGTATGTTATTGAAATGCTTGGTATGTGTGGGATCTGACTATCTAGTTGTTTATCCTTAGTAGCCTCTCTTATTGGGAAATGTCTCCTAGTGCTTCCACTGAGGCATGGTAGCTTGCTACTGCTCCGGAACACTTAGGCTGGCCGGCATGTGTCCTTCTTCGTTCCTGTGTCTGTCCCTTCGGGGAAATGTCACGCGATGAATACCGGAGTCCTGTTAGCCCGCTACAGCCCGGTTCACCGGAGTCCTGCTAGCCCAGTGCTACAGCCTGGATTCACTCGCTGATGACCGACACGTTCGATGCTGGGTCATGGATGCCTGTCCCTGTAAGTTTGTGCCACTTTGGGTTTACGACTAGCCATGTCAGCCCGGGCTCCTTATCATATGGATGCTAGCGACACTATCATATACGTGTGCCAAAAGGCGCAAACGGTCCCGGGCAAAGGTAAGGCGACACCCGTGGGAATACCGTGCGTGAGGCCGCAAAGTGATATGAGGTGTTACATGCTAGATCGATGTGGCATTGAGTCGGGGTCCTGATAGCTTTGGTATCAGAGGTTGACTGCCTGTAGGATTACCAAGCCAAACTGGTCGAAGTTGTGTCTAGAAATGCTTTAGTTATGTAAGGGAATTGATTGTGGGATGGAACGTAAGGCTCTTTTTACTCCTTATACCTCATGGCCTTCTGATCTGAGTCATCCTCTACTCTTCTACGGGGATTAAGAACTAGGCCTTCTCATCTATCTATCGGGATGACGTGTTACTAATCCATAGACTTATAGAATTGTTAGTTTCAAATCTCAGTTCAGCTTTTACCACTCCGCATGTTCATAGCTGGTCTCAGAACCTTGATATTGTGCTTCTGAGTGGCTATGCCACCATTTTTGTAGCATGTCTCCAATCTTTTCGAGCATTTACAGTTTTTATGTTGTCCGAGTCATCCCAGGTTTCTAAATAGTCTGAAGTATTTGCAAAATCCCTTCCTCCCGTTCCGATGTCCCTTTGGGCCAGATTAACCACACTAATCAGTGAGTTGAGGTACTGTGTTGCCTTAACATATATGTCGGAGTTATTATTATGACCCTAGGTGTCTAGAGTATCACCTAGTAATCTAGCCACATTTTGTGTCTCATTGTGATGACTCTGGCCTTCATTCTCGAAAGCATCCCGTGATGCAATTTAGTTAGTAGGTATTCTACTCCTAGGTTTTGAACCCGATATTCACCCTACTCACTTCATGTTGATAGTGTTTGCTCGTTCCTTTAGGTTATTAGTAACCTTTGCGATAGTTCTCGAGGTTCGTGGTATATCATTCTTCCAAATACCATGAACTACTTATGGCAGCAGTTCCTTGTTGAACCAAAAGATCACAACAAAAGTGCTCTCGATGAATTATCAATTCTATGTTGTGACCATGCCAGTCCTACCTCTCTGCATGGGTTGTCCGGAAGAAACCTGTTGAACTTGATTCGACATACTAACCTATGCATCCACAACTCAGAAAGTTATATGTTCCCTGAGTTGTTCCCCTTAGTTGTATTCTGACCCCCGTCTATCAATTGATAGTCAAGGGTATGCGTGCATTCGTTTATCGATGCCTATTACTTTTGTGGTCCGTCAAGCCATTCTATCCGGAATGACTTGGAGAAACAAACTCCAGTACCTCATCCATATCCAGGATTGGGTCAAAGCAGTTGTAATTTGCAGATCAAATACTAATCCAGCTATTGTTCTGTTCTACCTTGGAGTATTACTATCTTTATATTAAGATTGTCATGAGAACTGCACCAACTCTCATGAATTCTTAACGTAGTGATACTTCTCACCATCATCATTCATTCCTCGGTCCTCGTGTTGTTGAAGCTGGAATGCCTATAAGTGAACTGTGATGTGTGAAATCGATATCCCTAGCAACCTCGTTGCTTGGTAGTAAATGGACAATATTCTCATTCTTAGCGTGTTGGTTATTGAATCATCATCCTAAGATTGATCGTGCTACCTAGTCCTTATTTCTGGTGCACTCCTCGATCAATGAGTTAGGATTATTCAGTCCCTTGCTTATTTGATCATATTGTCTTGCTCTGAAAGCAAGATTGTTCTCGAGCTTAGTAACATATCGGTGGTTTGTGATTTTCCGGATATCTTCTCGGAAGTATTACTAGGTTGTCCCCTGACCGTTATGTTGAGCTCGTGATCAAGTTGGTTTTCCTCTAAACCAGTCATTCTCCAAGAATCTATGTTGGATACCCCTGAGCTAGTTGGTTAAGCCGAACAACAACTTGGAGAGTTGGAAGATAAAAGCTTGTCCGACTTTGTTCATTTTAGGGATATCCTTTTGAGGGTGTGTTGAAGAAAGATGATATCTTCACCGATTGGTCCCTATGATCAGTTGTTGGATCTATTGCCTTGTCAAATTTTTGACTTGAGTATGAGCTATCGTCAAGTCAAGTCAGAACCAATGATATTTTTAATGTTGTCTTACCCGTGGCTGTTTCCTCGGGCATACACCGTTATATCCTTTGGTCTGACCGATGCTATCGCCTTGTTCACATAATTATGGAATTCCACTTATATGAAAACATAGATGAATTGTTGTTGATCCCATTAGCAACATTTTTATCTCCTCCATGATTCGTGTTGAACATTTAGCTAGTATTGGAAACTTATATAAGCATTATCTTCATGTTTTGTTCATGAAGAATATGCTTGGATGAAAGAAGTGACTTCCTCTGATTCACGTGCATTTGGTGCAAGTTATCGTCGTGAGTTCGAGAAAGATTGTTTTTGTTTTCTTTGGAATCATCCCAAGTCAGTCATGCATGTGCGAAGTATTCTATGGTCTGATTGACTGATCATCTTCATTCTATACGTATTCCTAGCACACCAAGCCACTGGTTGATTTGTTCAAGGAGAAGAAGTTCCTTTTTAAGAGAAAGACTTATGCAAGGACTTCGATATCCTCGATGATGGTTCCCCTCCTGAACTCGGTAGTGTTTTATTATAAGACTACTGTGTGGTCATGTTTGTCTCGGACAACGTATTCACATGTTGTAGCAGAACCAGCTCATGTTTTGGAGCTTGCTATCGTAGTTCATCTCCCGAGAATCTCGCAATATCATCTTGACGATTTGTGTTGCAACCTTTCCTTTTCGGACAT
Source organism: Triticum aestivum (assembly GCF_018294505.1). Lineage (NCBI taxonomy): Eukaryota > Viridiplantae > Streptophyta > Magnoliopsida > Poales > Poaceae > Triticum > Triticum aestivum. The sequence goes on along the minus strand of NC_057807.1, from coordinate 172,595,788 downwards.
GTTGTCTGAAGTATCCTGTTACTAACCAGATCTGAATCTCAGGCAGATATGATGGTTGGAACATTCCAACATTTGTATTTTGTTCCTAGCTTGCACCGTCTTTGTGCCATTTCACCATGGGCTGCCTTCTTAGTAATTCTTGTTCAGGATCATCCTCAAAAGTGGTCCTACCATGGGTCCCATCCATTCCCGATGATAAGCAAAAATCATCCATTGCGTTGTCTTTAACAAGGTAATCCACATCATACATACTCGTCCGAGTATGTCACTCATCCGGACTCCTTCAACTGAATGATTATGATTTTCCTTAAGTTGGTATAAAGAGTTTCAATGATCTCTAAATCAAAGGTAATACTTTTTGCCACTTAAGGGGATATTTCTACGAGTCACCTTCCCTAAGGTGCATCATTATGGTATCATGGCAACTCAACTCCTCGCTACATTGACAACCGTTCACCATCTTCTTAGGTGGGGAATTATTGCCTACCTAGTGAACCTTTGTCATGTGTTTCACTCCATCCCTCTGGACGAATGCTTTGTGTCTCAGCTCGAGAGATATTTCAATGTCCCCCTCCCTGAGTTGATCATGAGTTGTTCGACCTTCAATAAGATCGATCCCTCTAGAGTTTTCCTTTTCCCTCTCATTCTCATGTTAGTAGGAGTTCCTGGAGCAAGACATCGAGACAATGATGGTGATCGAATCAATGTTCATTTGAAGTGCACCCTGGATCGTGAAGATTGTGTTTGTTTGCGTTCCTCTTCATCTTACCCTACGCTTGAATCTCGGGACGAGATTCTTGTTTAGTGGTGGTAAGTTGTCACAGCCCCAGTTCAGCCCTTGCTTGTCTTTGCATTAGCTCCCATGCATCATGTATAAATTTCTCTTAAATATAAAATGGGGATGACAGAACCCCCAGCACCCCCCCTTTTTTAAACCAATTAGGGTTTACTAAAACCTTTTTCAATGAACCTGAAATGCCCTTCTAAAATGTTCATCATCTTTGCCTTGGTCTAGAACCTCTAACAAAAATGGTGCACAATTTTCTAGGACACATAAGGTCACTGAATTAAATCATATGCTATTTGCAATTGGGCATTTAAATGCTATATATTATGTTAAGTGCTCAATTAATTCTGAACTTAAGTGAGGGCAGTTAGGAATAATCCAAATAGAGCCCACAATTATCTTTAGGATTTTTGAAAAATTTTTGGTATTTTAAATAAAGCCTCGAAGTTACAGAATAATAGAAAAACAGAAACTAAAAATAGGAAAACCAGAGAGAGAGAGAGAGAGAGAGAGACTACCTGGGCCACTTACCTGGCGCTCACCTGGCGGCCCAGCACTGTGCTGGCCCATGGCCAGTCAGCTGTTTCCTCTTGCCAGGCAGGCAGAGAGGTGAGCGCCGGCGTGCCCAAGCTCGCCAGGCCGTCACCTGCTTGCCACCGAGCCGCTGGACGCGTGGATGAGTTCCTCCTCGTCGCCACGCACCCCCTGGAACCCCTCGCTCACTGCCTCGTCCCCATCCCCTCCTCTGGTTCTCTCCGCTGCACCACCCGAGCGCAGCCGTCGCCACCGCCCGTTGTTGCCGCGACCACCGGTCACCCCACGCCTCCCCGACGCGTCCCAAAGCTCCGCCTCGACCTACTCTTCCTCCTCACCGCGCCAAGCGACGCCGGGAACCCTGCAGTGTCGCCGACGCCGTCGTCTTCAACCTTCGGCTCCGAGATCGCCGGAGATGCTCCGACGCCGTCCGGCCTCCCCCGAGCACGCTGAGCTACTCATCGACCTCGCCATGAGCTCCTCTGCCGAACCCCTCTCTCCCCGTGCTCTATTTCCCTCTCTAGCCGCCATTCCCTTCGAGCCCGAGAGCACTCCGCCTCCGGCCATGTCGCCGTCGCGGCCACAGCCGCTGCCGCTCGCGTCTGAGCCCATCAGCGCGCTCAGCACACTCCCAGAAGCCGAGCACACCCACCAGATCCTCCTCCCGTACGCAGTAGCGCCGAACCCGACTGCACCCGTGCTTCGGCCGCCGCCAAACCTCGACGCCGGCATAGTTCCCGGCCACACCGGCTCCAACCAGTGGCACCACTAGATGCGGCGCACTCCCAGGAGTCGAGCAAGCCTAGCCGCGCGTCGAACCATCGCCGGAGGGCGATTTCCGAAGATCTCCGCCGCGGTTTGTGTCACCGGCGGCTAAACGCCGGTGGGTGGACGTGGCTATGACATTAGCTGCTAATGACCCCTCTAATCAACCCCTTAAGCCACTGCCACGTGGGCCCATGCGCCTGTTTAGTTTAGATTAATTTTCCTGTTTAGTTTAGATTAACCCAGTGGGACCCACGCGTCAGCTTTGACCGCGCTGACATGGCTGTTGACTGGCCCCACATGTCATGTTGACTTCGCTGACGTGGGCGTTGACCGGACCCACCTGTTAGTGTCACTAACCAGCCCCAGTCACTGACCAGTGGATCCCACAGGTCAGGTTTGACCTGGACCATCGCCTTTGACCTGCTGACATCACCACGACATCATGCTGACGCATTAATTCAATTACTGGAATTATTCTTTTACAGGAAATTCCAGAAAATAGTCTAAACTTCAAAAATTCATATAAATTCAACCGTAGCTCCAAATCAAACAAATTATATATGAAAAATGATCAGAAAAATCCAATCTATCCATCTGTACTGGTTTCATGCTTGTTAGAACAATTTAGCCTTGCTGTTTAGATGAAACAAATTAATGCACTAATATAACCTCTTAAAATGGGTTTGCATTTGAATCTTTGGTTCAAATGGACTCATCTCAATCTGTTCTAGCTTGCATTAGCCCAAAACACATTCATATTGCCATGTCATAGCATGCATCATATTGTGCATTGCATTGATCGTGTTTCTTCTCTGTTTGCCGGTGTTGTTCCCCCTCGGTAGACGTTGTACCGACGTTGTGATCGTTGACACTGATGAAGACTCAATGCTATCTTTAGAAGTGCCAGGCAAGCAAAACCCCCTTGTTCATTACGATACAATCCCACTCTCTCGCTCCTGCTCTCTTTTACTGCATTAGGACAACAACGATTCATCTGTTACTTGCTGCGGTAGCTGAACCCCTTTATCCTTTGCATGACCTGTCATTGCCACAGTAAATAGATGAAACCCACTAGCATGAGTAGGAGTTGTTTGAGCCCTGATGTGCCTACTCATTCATGCTTGTTTGTCATGCCTGCTATTGCTTAGAGTTGTGTCAGGACTGATTCATCCGGGATGAATCAGAGGTGTGTGAACATGTCCTACTGTGTGTGAGCTAAGTGTGTGAACACGATTTGGTAAAGGTATCGGTGAGAGGCCATGTAGGAGTACATGGTGGGTTGTCTCATTGAAGCCGTCCTTAGGAACTGAGTTTTGTGTTTGTGATCCATGATTCAGCTACTACCATGCATTGGGCCCTGAAATATGACCCCGCTCGACTTCTTAATCACCCTTGTCCTCTGTCCAGGAGTTGCAAGTAGTTTCTGGTGTTTGTAGTATGCTAGAGGCCGTGCGCAGCGCTGACCGAAGGGGTGGGCTGTGATGCGGTAGGCACGTGGCACGGTGTATCGGGCGCCCGTTTGGTGTCTCGGGAACCCTGCACACATCGTTTGGGGCTGTGAGCGAAACTCTGGCCGGATCTCCTCGTGGATGGAACCCGAATAGGCGATAAACCTGGACTAGAGACTTGAGTGTTTAGGTAGGTCGTGGTCTACACCCACGCCGGCTTTCGCTTGAAGTCTGCCGAGCACATGTCGTGTGCAGACGCTAAGTGGTGGAAACATGTATGAAGAAGTACACCCCTGCAGGGTTAACATCATCTATTCGAATAGCCGTGTCCACGGTAAAGGACTTCTGGGTTGCCTATAACAGTTCATAGACAAGTGAAAGTGGATACTCAAAAATACGCAAGATAAGCGTGAGTGCTATGGATGGCGTTCTTGTAGGGAGACGGGAGCGGATCCATAGTGGTGTATTGATATGGTGAATATGTGGACTCGTGTGCGCCACCTCAAAAGAGTTACTTGCAGTAGTAGTTCAGGATAGACACCGAGTCAAAGCTGGCTTGCTGCAGTTAAACCCCACCATCCCCTTTGTTGATAATGATGCATATGTAGTTAGTTCTGATGTAAGTCTTGCTGGGTACATTTGTACTCACGTTTGCCTATTTTATGTTTTTGCAGAGAGACTTCAGTCTCACTAGTAGTTCCATGTGGACTTCGACGTTTAGCTTGTTACCTCAGCTACGATCTTGTTCCCTCGGCAGGATCTTGTAGATAGTCAGGCTTCTCAGCCTTTTTCTTTTGTAGATGTCTGTACTCAGACATGTTTGAGCTTCCGCTTGTGCCTTGACTTGTATGTTCTGAATGTTGGGTCATGAGACCCCTATTTGTAATATCTCGCTCCTCGGAGCCTAATGAATAAATACTTGAGTCGTAGAGTCATGTTGTGATGCCATGTTGTATTTGCATATATCGAGCATATTGTGTGTATGTTATTGAAATGCTTGGTATGTGTGGGATCTGACTATCTAGTTGTTTATCCTTAGTAGCCTCTCTTACCGGGAAATGTCTCCTAGTGCTTCCACTGAGCCATGGTAGCTTGCTACTGCTCCGAAACACTTAGGCTGGCCGGCATGTGTCCTTCTTCGTTCCTGTGTCTGTCCCTTCAGGGAAATGTGACGCGATGAATACCGGAGTCCTGTTAGCCCGCTACAGCCCGGTTCACCGGAGTCCTGCTAGCCTAGTGTTACAGCCTGGATTCACTCGCTGATGACCGACACGTTCGATGCTGGGTCATGGATGCGTGTCCCTGTAAGTTTGTGCCACTTTGGGTTTATGACTAGCCATGTCAGCCCGGGCTCCTTATCATATGGATGCTAGCGACACTATCATATACGTGTGCCAAAAGGTGCAAACGGTCCCGGGCAAAGGTAAGGCGACACCCGTGGGAAGACCGTGCGTGAGGCCGCAAAGTGATATGAGGTGTTACATGCTAGATCGATGTGGCATTGAGTCGGGGTCCTGACAGTAATTGAATTAATGCGTCAGCTTTACGTCAGGGTGACGTCATCAGTCAACGGAGCTGGTCCAGGTCAAACTGACCAGTGGGTCCCGTGTGTTAGTAGTTAGTTAAACTAACTAAAATTAGTTAGTGCTAACCCTAGGTTAATTAGCAGAGCGGGCCACACTTGTCATAGACTTAGGGGGTAGTCAACCCGGGCCCGCCCAGTCAAAGTCAACAGGGTTAAACCCGCCGGCGTTTAGCCACCGGCGAGGCCAGACACGGCGGTGGGAGTGCCTTTTCATGCTCCGGCGACCAAATGGACGGTGGAGACCATTTACATGTAGCTGGGAATGAGCTGCGTCGTTTGGTGGCAGTGGTGGAGCTCGGGGTGGCCGGAAACATCGCCGGCGACGACCTTGGCGGTCGCCGGAGTTCTGCCGAGGTCGAACACGGCGCTAGGGGGCACGGCGGGGCGCGTGGGGTGGTGTTTTGGGCTCCTGCGAGTGCGGTGAGGGCGGTGGTGTGCTCGGAATCGAGCCAACGTGGCTGTGGCCATGACGGTGACGTGCGGTGGCGGCGGTGAGTGCGGACGAGCTCGGTGCGGTCGATGGAGGGCTTGAGAGCGAGAAAGAGAGGGATGGAGAGGTGTAGCAGCTCACGGCGAACACGACGGTGCAGACGACGCGGTTGGGGACGAGCTGGTGCGGCGGATACGGCGAGGGGGATCTGCGGCGGCGTTCAATGAAGATGAGCTCGATGGAGATGAGGGAGAGTGTGCGAGCACTCGGGGCTCGGCTAGCTCGACGTTGCGGACGACGGCGGAGCTCTTGGACAAGTTAGCGCGGCGCGGGGACGACGGTGGATGCGGGTTTCATGGTGGCGCGGGCGCGGCAGCGTCGGCCATGGCGGGAGAGGGCGAGGGAGAGAGGCAGGGGCGTCTGAGGTATCCGCGGGGTCGGGGCGGTGACGTGGAGCCTGCCCAGGTGTCCAGGGCGCGGGCGGCAAGCAGCTGACGCCGTGGCGAGCTCGTGCTCCCCGGCGTCACCTATGTGCCTGCCTAGCAGGGACGAAGCAGCTGGCTGGCATGGGCCAGCACAGTGTTGGGCCTGCCAGGTGGGCTGCCAGGTGGGCTGTGGCCAGGTAAGTTCCCTCCTTCTCTTTTATTTCTGTTTTTCTATTTTCTGTAACTGTGTGGCTTTATTAAAAATACTTAGGCATCTTTAAAAATCCTGAAAATAATCAGGGGCTCTGTTTAGATTATTTCCAACAGCCCACACTTATTTTCAGAATTATTTGGGCATTTAAAATATTTTATAGCATTTATATGCCCAAATGCAAATAGTAATGATTTAATCCAATGACCTTATGTGTCCTAGAAAAATGTGAACCCATTTTGTCAGAGGTTCTAACCCAAAACAAAAAGCGTAGACTTTTTAGAAGGGCACTTCAGGTTCATTGAAAATAATTTTAGTAAACCCTAGTTGTTTTCAGGGGGTGCTGGGGGTTCTGCCATCCCCATTTCATGTTTTCTAGCGATGAATACTGGAGTCCTGTTAGCCCGCTACAGCCCGGTTCACCGGAGTCCTGCTAGCCTAGTGCTACAGCCTGGTTTCACTCGTTGATGACTGACACATTCGATGCTGGGTCATGGATGCCAGTCCCTGTAAGTTTGTGCCACTTTGGGTTTACGACTAGCCATGTCAGCCCGGGCTCCTTATCATATGGATGCTAGCGACACTATCATATACGTGTGCCAAAAGGCGCAAACGGTCCCGCGCAAAGGTAAGGCGACACCCGTGGAATACCGTGTGTGAGGCCGCAAAGTGATATAAGGTGTTACATGCTAGATCGATGTGGCATTGAGTCAGGGTCCTGACAGCTTTGGTATCAGAGCCTGACTGCCTGTAGGATTACCAAGCCAAACTGGTCGAAGTTGAGTCTAGAAATGCTTTAGTTATATGTAGGGGAATTGGTTGTGGGTTGGAACGTAAGACTCTTTTTACTCCTTTACCTTATGCCTTTTGATCCGAGTCATCTTATCTCTTCCTGCGGGGTTAAGAAACTAGGCTATCTCTTCTTTCTATCAGGATCACGTGTTACTAATCCGTAGACTTATAGGATTGTTGAATCCAAGCCTCAGTTCAGCTCCTACTACTTCCGTAAGTTAACTGTTGATCTCGAAACCTTGATATTATGCTTCTGAGTGGTTATGCCACCTTTTTGTAGCATTCTCAAATCTTTTTAAGCATTTACAGCCATTATGATGTCCCAGTCATCCCAGGTTTCTAAATAGTCTGAAGCATTTGCAAAATCCCTTCCTCTCGTTTCGATGTTCCTTTGGGCCAGATCAACCACACCGATCGGTGAATTGAGGTACTCTGTTACCTTGACATATATGTTGGAGTTATTATTATGACCCTAGGTGTCTTAGAGTGTCAATAGTAATCTTAGCCATGCTTTGTGTCCCCAGTGTGATGATTCTGGCCATCATTCTCGAAAGCATCCCGTGATGCCATTTAGTTAGTCGGCATTCTGGGTTTTGAACCCAAGATTCACCCCACTTACCTCATGTTGATAGTCTTTGCTAGTTTCTTTAGGACATTAGTAACCTTTGCATTAGTCCTCGAGGTCCGTGGTATTTCTTTCTTCTAAATATTATGAACCACTTATGGCAGATGTTTGTTGGATCAAAGATCACAACAGGAGTGCTCTCGATGGGTTCTCCATTCTATATTGCGACTCTGCCTATTCTACTTTTCTGCATGGGTTATCCGGAAGAAACCTGTTGAACTTGATTCAACATACTAACCTATCCATCCACAACTCAGAAAGTTATATGTTCCTTGAGTTGTTCTCTCTAGTTGTATTCTGACCCCCGTCTATCATTTGATAGTCAAGGGTATGCGTGCAATCGTTCATCGATGCCTATTACCCTTGTGGTCCGTCAAGCCATTCTATCCGGAATGACTAGGAGAAACAAACTCCAGTACCTCATCCATATCCAGGATTGGGTCAAAGCAGTTGTATTCCGCATATCAAAATGGAATCAAGCTTTTGGTCTGTTCTAACCTGGAGTATTACCCACTTTATGTCAGGAATGTCATGGGAATTGCACACCATTCTATGAACTCTTAATGCACTGATACTTCTCGCCATCATTATTCATTCCTCAGTCCCCGTGTTATTGTAACCGGGACACCGAAAAGTGAATCGTGATGTGTGAAATCTATACTCCTAGCAACTCCGTTGCTTGGTAGTTAAAGGACAATAATTTCATTCTTAGCATGTTGGTTCTTCAATCATCATCCTAAGATAGATTGTGCTACCTACTCCTTATTCCCGCTGCACTTTCTGATCAATGAGTTAGGATAGTGTCAATCCTTGTTTATTTGATCATATCGTCTTTCCTGAGAAGCAAGATTGTTCTCGAGCTTAGGAACATACCGGTGGTTCGTGATTTTCTGAATATCTTCTCGGAAGTATCACCAGGTTGTCACCTGACTGCTATGTTGAATTGTGATCAAATTGGTTTACTGTAACCACCCTTTCTCCAAGAATCTATGTTGGGTACCCCTGAGCTAGCTGGTTAAGCTGAACAACAACTTGGAGAGTTGGAGGATGAAAGCCTGCCCGAATTAGCACGTCTTAAGGGATATCTTGTGTGTGTGTGTGAGGGAGTCCTGGACTAGGGGGTGTCCGGACAGCCGGACTATCATCGTCCGCCGGACTCCAAGACTATGAAGATACAAGATTGAAGACTTCGTCCCGTGTCCGGATGGGACTTTCCTTGGTGTGGAAGGCAAGCTTGGCGATACGGATATGTAGATCTCCTACTATTGTAACCAACTCTGTGTAACCCTAGCCCTCCCTGATGTCTATATAGACCGGAGGGTTTTAGTCCGTAGGACACAACAACCATTACAATAATCATACCATAGGCTAGCTTCTAGGGTTTAGCCTCCTTGATCTCGTGGTAGATCCACTCTTGTAATACACATCATCAATATTAATCAAGTAGGACGTAGGGTTTTACCTCCATCAAGAGGGCCCGAACCTGGGTAAAACATCGTGTCCCTTGTCTCCTGTTACCATCCGCCTAGACGCACAGTTCGGGACCCCCTACCCGAGATCCGCCGGTTTTGACACCGACATTGGTGCTTTCATTAAGAGTTCCTCTGTGTCGTCACCGATAGGCTTGATGGCTTCTTCAATCGACAACAACACTGTCCAGGGTGAGACTTTTCTCCCCGGACAGATCTTCGTGTTCGGTGGCTTCGCACTGCGGGCCAATTCAATTGGCCATCTGGAGCAGATCGAAAGCTACGCCCCTGGCCGTCAGGTCAGATTTGGAAGCCTAAACTTCACGGCGGATATCCGCGGAGACTTTATCTTCGATGGATCCGAGCAGCAGCCGAGCGTGCCATGCTGTCACAATGGGCATGATCTAACTCTGTCGCCGGACAGTACCTTGGAGGCCGCACACGAATCCGCTCCAACCCATAGTCCGGAGCCGATCACGCAGATCGAGGACGGGTGGCTGGACACCGCCTCGGGGGCTGCGACGTCCACGGCGATGGAGCCGAACACTGACCCCGTCCCTTATGAAGCTCGTGACTCCGAGGTGCCGGACTCCCTGCCGGACTCCGAACCTCCTGCGCCCCTGCCAATCGAATCCGATTGGGCGCCGATCATGGAGTTCACCGCTGCGGACATCTTTCAACACTCGCCCTTTGGCGACATCTTAAATTCGCTAAAACATCTCTCGTTATCCGGAGAGCCCTGGCCGGATTATGGCCAGGATGGTTGGGATGCGGACGACGAAGAAATTCAAAGCCCACCCACCACCCACTTTGTAGCCACTGTCGACGATCTAACCGACATGCTAGACTAATACTCTGAAGACATCGACGGTATGGACGACGATGCCGGAGACGAACAAGAACCAGCGCCTACAGGGCACTGGAATACCACCTCGTCATATGACATATACATGGTGGACACCCCAAAAGATGGGGACGATGAAGAAGCAGCGGAGGCAGATTCCTTAAAGAAACAGCCCAAGCGCCAGCGTCAGCGGCGCCGCTCTAAATCCCGCCACAGCAAGAATGGAGATTCCGGCACAGGAGATAATAACACCCCTGAAAGTGCCGAAGACAATCCCCTCCAGCAAGATTCAGCGCAGGAGGATGCAGAAGCAAGCCCTCACGAGAGAGCGGCAGACGAAGGGGTTGAGGATGATAATTACATACCTCCCTCCGGAGACGAGGCAAGCCTCGACGACGACGAATTCATCGTGCCCGAGGATCCCGTCGAACAAGAGCGTTTCAAACGCAGGCTAATGGCCACAGCAAACAGCCTAAAGAAAAAGCAGCAGCAGCTTCAAGCTGATCAAGACCTGCTGGCCGACAGATGGACCGAGGTCCTCGCGGCCGAAGAGTATGAACTCGAACGTCCCTCCAAGAGTTACCCAAAACGCAAGTTGCTCCCCCGATTAAAGGAGGAAGCATACATACCTTCATCACCAGCGCACAACATGGCCGACCGACCACCCCGTGGTCGCGACAGAGAGGCATCCAGGCCCTCCACCAAGACCGTACCCCGGCATCGCTCCAAAAGTATGAAGCCACGGGGGAACGCGCCGGACTTGCGAGATATATTGGAGGAGAAAGCAAGGCAATCCAGATCCATCTATGGATCACGTGGGCGTCCCATGACCCACGACGAATACCGTCGCGCCGGATACAACAACTCCGGCCGGGCCGAACACAGCAGACAACGCTCCCTTGAGCTACGTCATGATATTGCTCAATACAGAGGTGCCGCACACCCGCTATGCTTCACTGACGAAGTAATGGATCATCAAATCCCTGAAGGGTTTAAACCCGTAAACATTGAATCCTACGATGGCACAACAGACCCCGCGGTTTGGATCGAAGATTATCTCCTTCACATCCATATGGCCCGCGGCGACGATCTCCATGCCATCAAGTATCTCCCACTCAAGCTTAAAGGACCAGCTCGGCATTGGCTTAACAGCTTGCCCACAGAGTCAATTGGTTGTTGGGAAGACCTGGAAGCCGCATTCCTCGACAACTTCCAGGGCACATATGTGCGAGCACCAGACGCCGATGGCCTAAGCCACATAATTCAGCAGCCAGACGAATCGGCCAGGCAATTCTGGACACGGTTCTTAACAAAGAAAAATCAAATCGTCGACTGTCCAGATGCAGAGGCTCTCGCAACCTTTAAACATAACATCCGCGACGAGTGGCTAGCCCGGCACCTAGGACAGGAAAAGCCGAAATCCATGGCAGCCCTCACATCATTAATGACCCGCTTCTGTGCGGGAGAGGATAGCTGGCTAGCTCGCAGCAACAACCTCAGTAAAAATGCTCGCAGTCCGGATACTAAGGACCACAACGGCAGGTCGCGCCGAAGCAAAAACAAGCGCCGCGTTAACGGCGACAACAATGAGGATACGGCAGTCAACGCCGGATTCCGAGGCTCTAAAACCGGTCAGCGGAAGAAGCCATTCAAAAGAACCACTCCGGGTCCGTCCAATTTGGACCGAATACTCGACCGCTCATGCCAGATACATGGCACCCCCGAAAAGCCAGCTAACCACACCAAGAAAGATTGTTGGGTATTCAAGCAGGCAGGCAAGTTAATTGCCGAAAACAGTGACAAGGGGCTACATAGCGATGACGAGGAAGAGACCCGGCCGCCGAACAGTAGAGGACAGAAGGGTTTCCCCCCACAAGTGCGGACGGTCAACATGATATACGCAACCCATATACCCAAGAGGGAGCGGAAGCGTGCACTAAGGGAAGTATATGCGATGGAGCCAGTCGCCCCGAAGTTCAATCCATGGTCCTCTTGCCCGATCACTTTCAATCGAAGAGACCATCCGACCAGCATTCGCCATGGCGGATTCGCCGCATTGGTTTTAGACCCAATCGTCGATGGATTTCACCTCACGAGAGTCCTGATGGACGGCGGCAGTAGCCTGAACCTGCTTTATCAGGATACAGTGTGCAAGATGGGCATAGACCCCTCAAGGATTAAACCTACAAAGACGACCTTCAAAGGCGTCATACCAGGTGTTGAGGCCAATTGTACAGGCTCAGTCACACTGGAAGTGGTCTTCGGATCCCCGGATAATTTCCAAAGCAAGGAGTTAATCTTCGACATAGTCCCGTTCCGCAGCGGCTATCACGCTCTGCTCGGACGAACCGCGTTCGCAAAGTTCAACGCGGTGCCGCATTATGCATACCTCAAGCTCAAGATGCCAGGCCCTCGTGGAGTCATTACGGTCAACGGAAATACGGAACGCTCCCTCCGAACGAAGGAACATACAGCGGCTCTCACGGCAGAAGTACAGAGCAGCCTTCTATGGCAATTTTTGAGTCCGGCCATTAAACGATCGGACTCAGCCAAACGCGCCCGGAGCAACATCAACCAAGACCACCTGGCATGTTCCGAACACGCGTAGCAATGCGTCCCCAGCCCCAGCCATCGCATGATTGCAAGACAAGCCCTCCGCGTACATCACTACGCTCTGGAGATACCATGGGCATATGGGGAGGGGCATGACCACAACAGACCCAGAGTGCGGCTTGACCACACCAGGGGCTCCCAAGTGTGTCACTTTTTTTTCATTTTCCTTCTTCTTATATACAGGACTCCGTTCACCAGAGGCCCTGTCCGGCGGCGCGCCCGCCGAACTCATGATGCAACAGCCAGGGAGGGAAAAAGGCTACGACGAACACTCAGGTGGTCTCCATTACGAGCATTAAATTTGATTATATACACCAGTCCGCAGCCCACCCATGGAGGGGGACATGTTTAATTAGTCCAATCCCTTGCTTACCGCACTATTTGTATCATTCACTCATAGCAGAATTCCTTGAATAAATAATGCAGCACTTTTTGCCTATAATTGCATTACCTTATATATATGTTCATCAATGATATCTTGCACCCGTATATTTTGGTACGGCCGAATACACCGGGGGCTTATGTTCCCCGCATTACGGTGCGATAAGTCCGAACACTTTCACAAGTGCGGCACCCCGAACTTATAGCATTATATGAATCGGCTCCGAATCATGTCTTGGGTCAATAGTTGGGTTTGCCCGGCTCCCATGTTTTGGTACCTTACATTCCGTTCCGTCGGCTAAGGTAGCACTGGGAGAACCACTGCGATTGCGCCCCGGTTGAGCTGGGCGAGCGCCTCAGTGGAGAAAGCTAAAACTGACTGGCATGATAAGGCGAGAGACTGGTCGCTGTTCAAGAGGTCTTTTCGAGTCCCTAAAGACTTACGCCGCTTCGAGCGAAGAACCGGATCATGTCCGGCCAAGGCGTGGATAGCGCCCCGAACTCGGTTTTTCGAATACTAGGGGCTTCGCCGAAATTTAAAATTATAGAATTCTATGGCTAAGTGAGAGTGTTCAAGCATTATAAGTCCGGTTGCCTTGTTCGTTGTGTTGAGCGCCTCCCTAGATGGACCCAAAAATGGGAACAAGAGTACTCAAGTTTATCCCAAACACCCCAGCACTAGTGGCATGGGGGCTGAAGCCGACAACTTGCCTTCTCTCAGATTTTCTAAACGGCCGCACAGAAGGTAATATTTTAAATTAAACAAGCGTTGCTTAGCGCATATGAACAAAGTTTTCAGTGCACAGGATAATACATAGCGAGTTCACTCAATAATTACATCTCTGGGGCACTCATCTGCAATCTTGCGGGCACCCTTCAGGACAGTCTTATAGTACATGTCACATCCCTAGCTTCTGGTAATGCACTAGGCTAGACCTCTTGCTGCATCATGTTTAAATTCAAATGAAATTTGAATTGAGGAATTTTCAAAGCCTCAGAAACCTCTAAAAATAACCAACAATTAAATCTTCTCAAATGTGTCCAAGAAAATGTTCCTGATATCCTCTGGAAATATTGGCAAGAGGTAAAATCCAAACCAATATTTTTGGTGTCTCGGAAACATTTAATTTGGGCATTTGAATTAAATCAATAATTATTTGAATTGGATTTATATCTACTATTAAATAAATATAGGTCCAATAATTCTGAAATATTTTGTGGAGCATTGTTTTAATTCTTTTAGCTCCTAAAAATATTGTCAGAAGCAAAATAAATTGAATTGGTTTCAAAACCAAATTCAAAACAAACCTGCAAAATAGAAAACTGAAATAATTAGAAAAAGACAGAGAGAGAAGAGAAACCTTACCTGGCGCCACCACCGGCCCAGCTCCCCCAGCCGGCCCAGCCCACCTCCTCCTCCTTTGTCCTCTTCCTCCTCTGCCAGGAGGACGAACAGAGGCGAGGCGTGGCGCTCGCCGACGCTGCCTCGGCCACCTCCTGCTTCCCCCCTAGCCACCTCCTGCTTCCTCTCGTTGCCCTGGACCCCGTCCGCGACGCCACGCACCCCCCCCAGGCCTCTCACTCTCTCCCCGAGCTCCTCTCCTCCTCTGGCTCTCTCGCGCGCAGCCACCGAACACACCCGCCGCCGCCGACGAGCTCTCTCGTGGCCACCGGCCACCCCTAGCCTCTCCGACACACCCACGAGCTCCGCCTCGACCCCCTCCTTCCTCCCCACCGACCCACGGCCCTCTGGAAGCCCTGCAACGCCGCCACCATCGCCGTTCCGTCGCCGGCCACCGAAGCTCCCCTCCGTCGATTCGCCGGACCCCGTGCCTCCCCTGCCTCGCCAGCAGCACCAGAAGAACCGCGGTGAGCCGCTGCATCGTTTTCCCCATGCCTCGTTGACTAATTCGCCCCCTGGCCGCTCCCTCCACCGGAGCCGAAACGCTCCGCCGCACGGGCTCGTCGCCGGCGAAGCCCCGGTGACCAAATGGCCCCGCGCGTGCGTCCGTTGCACTCGCAACGACCCGTGGAGCAACGCTAGCGTGGCAGCTAGCTTGTTTGCAAGCCGCAGCGCTAATCCCGCACCCACCCGAGCTCCGGCAGCCGCAAAAGAGGTCGCCGCCGGCAGCTCCGGCCACCCCAGCCTCCGCCACCGCCACCGTTGGATGCGCCACTCCACCCTCTCCCCGTAGCTGCTCCCTGCGCGCCAAAAGAGCCCCTGTAGTTGGTTTCCGACGCGCACCACCGCGTCTG
The DNA here is from genome assembly GCF_018294505.1 of Triticum aestivum. Taxonomy (NCBI): domain Eukaryota; kingdom Viridiplantae; phylum Streptophyta; class Magnoliopsida; order Poales; family Poaceae; genus Triticum; species Triticum aestivum. The sequence continues at coordinate 172,580,620 of NC_057807.1, read as the reverse complement.
GCCTCGCCGGCGTCAAGCCGCCGGTGGGTCTGACCACGTTGACCACGGCGGGACCCCCCCCTCTCTGGGTCGATGACAGGTGGGGCCAGCCCCCCCTGTTAATTAGTTTAACTATTTTATCTTAACTACCCCCTCTGCTGACACTGACAGGTGGGCCCCCGCCATCAGGTGATTAGCTTAAGCTAATCACCACCTAATCTAACCCCAGAGCCACTGACATGTGGGCCCTAGTGCCCTAATCTTTAATTAAATTAAACTAACCCCCCTGTCTAACCTGTGTCACTGACGTGTGGCCCCCACACGTCAGGTTTGACCCTGACCGACCCCTGTTGACTTGCTGACGTCATGCCAACGTCATGCTGACGCAATATTCATTTACTGGAATTTAGTTAATTTATAAATAATCAGGAAATTCCAGAAAATAGTTAAAACTTCAATAAATCATAGAAAATTAACCGTAACTCCAAATTAAATGTTTTATATATGAAAAATTATCAGAAAAATTCAAGGAATCCATCTGTACCATTTTCATGCATGTTAGAACAACTTATAGCTGCTGTTTAGCACAAATCAATTAAATGGCATTTGAATAATCACATGGAGTTTGAATTTGAATTTTATATTCAAACCAACTTCATTTAATCTGTTGCTAGTTGCATTAGCTCAAAACACATTCATATTGCCATGTCATGAGCATGCATCATATTGTGCATTGCATTGATTGTATTTCTTCCTTGTTGCCGGTATTTGTCCCCTCTCGATAGACGTGATACCGATGATGTGATCGTTGACACTGATGAAGACTCAATGTTATCTTCAGAAGTGCCAGGCAAGCAAAACCCCCTTGTTCATTCCGATACAATCCCACTCTCTCGCTCCTGCTCTCTTTTACTGCATTAGGACAACAACGACATATTTGTTACTTGCTGCGGTAGCTGAACCCCTTTATCCTTTGCATGACCTGTCATTGCCACAGTAAATAGATGAAACCCACTAGCATGAGTAGGAGTTGTTTGAGCCCTGATGTGCCTACTCATTCATGTTTGTTGTCATGCCTGCTACTGCTTAGAGTTGAGTCAGGTCTGATTCATCGGGGATGAATCAGAGGCGTGTGAACATGTCCTACTGTGTGTGAGCTAAGTGTGTGAACACGATTTGGTAAAGGTAGCGGTGAGAGGCCATGTAGGAGTACATGGTGGGTTGTCTCATTGCAGCCGTCTTCAGGAACTGAGTTCTGTGTTTGTGATCCATGACCAGTTACTACCACACATTGGGTTCCGGTAACTCGACCCCTCTCGACTTATTAATCAACATGATCTCTGTCCAGGAGTTGCAACTAGTTTCTGGTGTTTGTAGGTAGTGTTAGTAGTCTACCAAGTGGCACCCAGTACAGGTGGGCTTGGGACAGACTAGGCACAGTGGCACGGTGTACCAAGCGTACATCCACCCGTCGAGGTGGGCTTGGGAACCCTGCTCACATCGTTTGGGGCCGTGAGCGACACCCCGGCCGGATCTCCTTGCGGATGGAACCCGAATAGGCGATAAACCTGGACTAGAGACTTGTTCGGTTAGTCAGGTCGTGGCCGACTCCCTCGCCCGGCTTCCGCTTGAAGGTTGCCGAGGTACATGACGTGTACAGGGCGGTAAGTGGCGAGAGCGTGTGTGAAGAAGTACACCCCTGCAGGGTTATCATTATCTATTCGAATAGCCGGATTCCTCGGATATGGAAACGTGGACCCCTTGTACAGTTCATAGACAAGTGAAAGTGGATACTCTAAAATACGCAAGATAAGCGTGAGTGCTATGGATGGCGTTCTCGTAGGGAGACGGGAGCGGATCCATAGTGGTGTATTGATATGGTGAATATGTGGACTCGTGTGCGCCACCTCAAAAGAGTTACTTGCAGTCGTAGTTCAGGATAGCCACCGAGTCAAAGCTGGCTTGCTGCAGTCAAACTCCACCATCCCCTTTGTTGATAATGATGCATGTGTAGATAGATCTGATGTAAGTCTTGCTGGGTACATTTGTACTCACGTTTGCCTATTTTATGTTTTGCAGAGAGACTTCAGTCTCACTAGTAGTTCCGCTTGGACTTCGACGTTTAGCTTGATACCTCAGCTACGATCTTGTGCCCTCGGCAGGATCTGATAGATAGTCAGGCTTTTCAGCCTTTTTCATTTATAGACGTCTGTACTCAGACATGATAGCTTCCGCTTGTGCTTTGACTTGTATGCTCTGAGTGTTGGGTCATGAGACCCATGTTTGTAATATCTCGCTCCTCGGAGCCTAATGAATAAAGTACTTGTGTCGTAGAGTCATGTTGTGATGCTTCGTTGTATTTGCACATATCGAGCATATTGTGTGTATGATTGAAATGCTTGGTATGTGTGGGATCTGACTATCTAGTTGTTTATCTTTAGTAGCCTCTCTTACCGGGAAATGTCTCCTAGTGTTACCGCTGAGCCATGGTAGCTTGCTACTGCTCTGGAACACTTAGGCTGGCCGGCATGTGTCCTTCTTCGTTCCTGTGTCTGTCCCTTCGGGGAAATGTCACGCTTTGAGTACCGGAGTCCTGTTAGCCCGCTACAGCCCGGTTCACCGGAGTCCTGCTAGCCCAGTGCTACAGCCCGGACCCATTTGCTGATGACCGACACGTTCGAAGCTGGGTCATGGATGCCTGTCCCTGTAAGTCTGTGCCACTTTGGGTTTACGACTAGTCATGTCAGCCCGGGCTCTTTATCATATGGATGCTAGCGACACTATCATATACGTGAGCCAAAAGGCGCAAACGGTCCCGGGCAAAGGTAAGGCGACACCCGTGGGGATACCGTGCGTGAGGCCGCAAAGTGATATGAGGTGTTACCGGCTAGATCGATGTGACATCGAGTCGGGGTCCTGACAGCGTTGGTATCAGAGCTTGACTGCCTGTAGGATTACCAAGCCAAACTGGTCGAAGTTGAGTCTAGAAATTCCTTAGTTATATAAGGGAATTGATTGTGGGATGGAACGTAAGGCTCTTTTACTCCTTATACCTCATGGCCTTCTGATCTGAGTCATCATCTTCTCTTCTACGGGGATTAAGAACTAGGCTATCTCTTCTTTCTATCAGGATCACGTGTTACTAATCCGTAGACTTATAAGATTGTTGGACTTAAGTCTCAGTTCAGTTCCTACTACTTCCGTATGTTAATTGCTGATCTTGAAACCTTGATTTTGTGCTTCTGAGTGGTTATGCCACCATTTTTGTGAATGTCTCAAATCTTTTCTGAGCATTTACAGCCGTTATGCTGTCCGAGTCATCCCAGGTTTCTAAGTAGTCTGATGCAATTGCAAATCCTTTCTTCCCGTTTCAATGTTCCCATGGGCCAGATTAACCACACTAATCAGTGAGTTGAGGTACTTCGTTACCTTGACATATATGTTGGAGATATTATTGTGACCCTAGGTGTCTTAGGGGATCATCTAGTAATTAGCCAGGATTTGTGTTCCCAGTGTGATGATTCTGGCCATCATTCTCGAAAGCATCCCGTGATGCTACTTAGTAGTAGGTATTCTGCTCCTGGGTTCTTGAACCCGAGATTCACTCTACCTACTTCATGTTGTTAGTAATTGCTAGCTCCTTTAGGATATTAGTAACCTTGTGATAGTCCTCGAGGTCCGTGGTATTTCCTTCTTCCAATTACCATGAACCACTCTTGGCAGGAGTTCTTCTGGATTAAAAGATCACAATTAGAGTACTCTTGAGGAGATCTCCACTCATAAATCGTGACTCTGCCAGTTCTACCTTTCTGCATGGGTTATCCGGAAGAAATATGTTGAACTTGGTTCGACATACTAATCTATGCATCCACAACTCAGAAAGTTATATGTTCCTTTGAGTTGTTCTCTTTAGTTGCATTCTGACCCTCGTCTATCAATTGATAGTCAAGAGTATGCGTGCGTTCGTTCATCGATGCCTATGACTCTTGTGGTCTGTCAAGCCATTCCATTCCGGAATGACTAGGAGAAACAAACTCCAGTACCTCTTCCATATCTAGGATTGGGTCAAAGTAGTTGTATTCCGCAGATCAAATGCCAATCCAGCTTTTGGTTCTGCTCTACCTTGGAGTATTACATATTTTATATCGAGATTGTTATAGGAATTGCACACCATCCCATGAACTCTTGGTACAGTGATACTTCTTGCCATCACTGTTCATTCCTCGGCCCTCGTGTTGATGCAACCGGAATACCGACAAATGAATTGTGATGTGTGAAATCAATACTGCTAGCAACTCTGTTGCTTGGTAGTTAAAGGATAATAATTTCATTCTTAGTATGTTGGTTTTCGAATCATCCTTCTAAGACTGATCGTGCTACCTAGTCCTTATTTCGGTGCACCCTTCGATTGATGAGTTAGGATCTTGTCAAGTCCTCACTCATCTGATCATATCGTCTTGCCCTCAAAAGCAAGATTGTTCTCGAGCTTAGTAACATACCGGTGGTTCGTGACTTTCCAAATATCTTCTTGGAGGTGTTACCGGGTTGTCACCTGACCGCTATGTTGAGTTCGTGATCAAGTTGGTTTCTTGTGAACCACCTTCTCTCCAAGAATCGGTGTTAGATATCCCTGAGCTAGTTGGTTAAGCTAGACAACAACTTGGAGAGTTGGAAGATAAAAGCTTGTCTGACTTAGTTCGTTCCAAAGGGATATTCTTGTGTAGTGTGTGTTGAAGAAAGATGATATCTTCATCGATTGGTCCTTGTGATCAGTTGCTGGACCTATTGTCTTATCAATCCTTTGATTTGAGTGTGGGCTATCGTCAAATCAAATCAGTACCAACGATGCTCGTAATGTTGTCTTATTCGTGGTGGATCCCTCGAGCATACACCATTACATCTTTGGTCTGACCAATACTATCACCTTGATCACATAGTTATGGAATTCCATCTCCATGGGAATCTGGATGAATTGTTGCTGAGCCCATTGGCAACATCCTTATCTCCTCCATGATGTTGTTGAACATTAAGCTAGTGTTGGAAACTTTTGAAAGCATTTTCTTCATGCTAGCTCATGAAGTATTTGTTTGATGAAAGGAGTGACTTTCTCTTATACACGTGCATTTGGTGAAAGTTGCCGCCGTGAATTTGAGAAAGTTAGTTCTGCTTCCTCTGGAATCATCCCAAGTCAGTCATACACATGTGCGAAGTATTCTGTGGTCTGGAGACTTGCAACCTTCATTCTATATGTATCCCTAGCACACCAAGCCACTGATTGATTTGTTCAAGGTAAAGGAGTTGCTGTGCAAATACTAGTTCCTGCACAAGATTCCTATATCCTCAATGATGGTTCCCAACCAGAACTCGGTAGTGTTTTATTGTAAGACTACCATGTGGGCATGCTTGTCTGGGACAACGTGTTTCACATGTTTGTAGCAGAACCAGCTCATGTTTTGGAGCTTGCTATCGTAGTTCATTTCCTGAGAATCTCGCAACGTCATCTCGTCGATTTGTGTTGCAAACTTTCATTTTTCTTCCTAGACTCGATGAGTCTGGAATATCCTGACACCAACCAGATCTGAGTCTCAGGCAGATATGATGGTTGGAATATTTCCCAAGAACTATAATATTGGTTCCTCGATAACCGGTAAAGTGGATGTCGTGGCCAACACACCCAGCCGGAAGACTTATTATTGTAGTATCTTGTTTGAGGAAGTTGGCCACCTCCCCATAAGGATTTCGTAGGATTTACCTCTGTAACTGTTCCTTATGGATTCTATTGCTCCCGAAGTCCGACCTTTACTTGATGTTCTAGTTATCAAACCATATCTATGAATAGGTTACACTAGCACGTCAAGGAGAACATTAGAAGCGGAGTGCTAAATGTCTCTCGGTCGATCATCCAGATTTTGTTTCCTTGGCCTCGCTAGGGTGAAACCTGAGTTGATGTTATCTTCCTATGCATCTGCATCGTCCATCGTTGTTCATCATGGTGGTATGTTGTGTTGCCAGGATCCTTCACACGGATGTTGGTAAAACCTTGATGATTGTGGAAATGCTCAAGTTCTTGAGAGCACACACAAGCGCTACGTGTTATCATCGGCACTAACTGGGTTTGCTCTCAGTTCCCTCGGCAATGCTATGATCCTTTCAAACAGTGAATTCGCTCTCTATTGTTGGGTTCTTCCCCAGTCACCAGAATCATTCCCAGCATTTGCATTTTGTTCCCAGCTTGCACCGCCAATGTGCCATTCTACCATGGGTCTCTTCCATTTCCGGTGATGAGCAAACTCATCCATTACGTTGTCTTCAACAAGGTAATCCACATCATCCAAGTCCGAGTATGCCATTCTACCGACCCCCTCCAAACGATCGCTCGAGAATTGTCTTAGGCTGGTTTAAAGAGTTTCAATGATCTCTGAATCAAAAGTAATTCTTTTTGCCACTTAAGGAAATATCTCTACGAGTCACCTTCCCTAAGGTGTATCGTTATGGTATTAAGGCAACTCAACTCCTCGCTACGTGGACAATCGTTCACCACCTTCTTAGGTGTGGAATTGTTGTCTACCTAGTGAACCTTCGTCATCTGCCTCACTCCATTCTTATGGATGTGTGCTTCGTCCCTCAGCTCGAGAGATGTTGCTATGTCTCATTCCGTGAGTTAATCCTGAGTTGTTCGACCTCCGAGAAGAACGATTCTTTTAGGGTCTTTCCTTTCCTCTCGTTGTCATGTTAGTTGGAGTTCTCAGAGCAAGACTTCGAGAAAATGATGGTGAACAAATCAACGTTCAGTTGAAGTGCAACCTGGATCGTGAAGATTATACTAGTTGCGTTTACCTTTCACCTTACCCTACGCTTGAATCTCGAGACGAGATTCTTGTTTAGTGGGGGTGAGTTGTCACATCCCTAGCTTCTGGTAATGCACTAGGCTAGACCTCTTGCTGCATCATGTTTAAATTCAAATGAAATTTGAATTGAGGAATTTTCAAAGCCTCAGAAACCTCTAAAAATAACCAACAATTAAATCTTCTCAAATGTGTCCAAGAAAATGTTCCTGATATCCTCTGGAAATATTGGCAAGAGGTAAAATCCAAACCAATATTTTTGGTGTCTCAGAAACATTTAATTTGGGCATTTGAATTAAATCAATAATTATTTGAATTGGATTTATATCTACTATTAAATAAATATAGGTCCAATAATTCTGAAATATTTTGTGGAGCATTGTTTTAATTCTTTTAGCTCCTAAAAATATTGTCAGAAGCAAAATAAATTGAATTGGTTTCAAAACCAAATTCAAAACAAACCTGCAAAATAGAAAACTGAAATAATTAGAAAAAGACAGAGAGAGAAGAGAAACCTTACCTGGCGCCACCACCGGCCCAGCTCCCCCAGCCGGCCCAGCCCACCTCCTCCTCCTTTGTCCTCTTCCTCCTCTGCCAGGAGGACGAACAGAGGCGAGGCGTGGCGCTCGCCGACGCTGCCTCGGCCACCTCCTGCTTCCCCCCTAGCCACCTCCTGCTTCCTCTCGTTGCCCTGGACCCCGTCCGCGACGCCACGCACCCCCCCCCAGGCCTCTCACTCTCTCCCCGAGCTCCTCTCCTCCTCTGGCTCTCTCGCGCGCAGCCACCGAACACACCCGCCGCCGCCGACGAGCTCTCTCGTGGCCACCGGCCACCCCTAGCCTCTCCGACACACCCACGAGCTCCGCCTCGACCCCCTCCTTCCTCCCCACCGACCCACGGCCCTCTGGAAGCCCTGCAACGCCGCCACCATCGCCGTTCCGTCGCCGGCCACCGAAGCTCCCCTCCGTCGATTCGCCGGACCCCGTGCCTCCCCTGCCTCGCCAGCAGCACCAGAAGAACCGCGGTGAGCCGCTGCATCGTTTTCCCCATGCCTCGTTGACTAATTCGCCCCCTGGCCGCTCCCTCCACCGGAGCCGAAACGCTCCGCCGCACGGGCTCGTCGCCGGCGAAGCCCCGGTGACCAAATGGCCCCGCGCGTGCGTCCGTTGCACTCGCAACGACCCGTGGAGCAACGCTAGCGTGGCAGCTAGCTTGTTTGCAAGCCGCAGCGCTAATCCCGCACCCACCCGAGCTCCGGCAGCCGCAAAAGAGGTCGCCGCCGGCAGCTCCGGCCACCCCAGCCTCCGCCACCGCCACCGTTGGATGCGCCACTCCACCCTCTCCCCGTAGCTGCTCCCTGCGCGCCAAAAGAGCCCCTGTAGTTGGTTTCCGACGCGCACCACCGCGTCTGGCCTCGCCGGCGTCAAGCCGCCGGTGGGTCTGACCACGTTGACCGCGGCGGGACCCCCCCCCTCTCTGGGTCGATGACAGGTGGGGCCAGCCCCCCCCTGTTAATTAGTTTAACTATTTTATCTTAACTACCCCCTCTGCTGACACTGACAGGTGGGCCCCCGCCATCAGGTGATTAGCTTAAGCTAATCACCACCTAATCTAACCCCAGAGCCACTGACATGTGGGCCCTAGTGCCCTAATCTTTAATTAAATTAAACTAACCCCCCTGTCTAACCTGTGTCACTGACGTGTGGCCCCCACACGTCAGGTTTGACCCTGACCGACCCCTGTTGACTTGCTGACGTCATGCCAACGTCATGCTGACGCAATATTCATTTACTGGAATTTAGTTAATTTATAAATAATCAGGAAATTCCAGAAAATAGTTAAAACTTCAATAAATCATAGAAAATTAACCGTAACTCCAAATTAAATGATTTATATATGAAAAATTATCAGAAAAATTCAAGGAATCCATCTGTACCATTTTCATGCATGTTAGAACAACTTATAGCTGCTGTTTAGGCAAATCAATTAAATGGCATTTGAATAATCACATATGGAGTTTGAATTTGAATCTTGTATTCAAACCAACTTCATTTAATCTGTTGCTAGTTGCATTAGCTCAAAACACATTCATTTTGCCATGTCATGATCATGCATCATATTGTGCATTGCATTGATTGTATTTCTTCTTGTTGCCGGTATTTGTCCCCTCTCGATAGACGTGATACCGATGATGTGATCGTTGACACTGATGAAGACTCAATGTTATCTTCAGAAGTGCCAGGCAAGCAAAACCCCCTTGTTCATTCCGATACAATCCCACTCTCTCGCTCCTGCTCTCTTTTACTGCATTAGGACAACACCGATTCATCTGTTACTTGCTGCGGTAGCTGAACCCCTTTATCCTTTGCATGACCTGTCATTGCCACAGTAAATAGATGAAACCCACTAGCATGAGTAGGAGTTGTTTGAGCCCTGATGTGCCTACTCATTCATGCTTGTTTGTCATGCCTGCTACTGCTTAGAGTTGAGTCAGGTCTGATTCATCGGGGATGAATCAGAGGCGTGTGAACATGTCCTACTGTGTGTGAGCTAAGTGTGTGAACACGATTTGGTAAAGGTAGCGGTGAGAGGCCATGTAGGAGTACATGGTGGGTTGTCTCATTGCAGCCGTCCTCAGGAACTGAGTTCTGTGTTTGTGATCCATGACCAGTTACTACCACACATTGGGTTCCGGTAACTCGACCCCTCTCGACTTATTAATCAACATGATCTCTGTCCAGGAGTTGCAACTAGTTTCTGGTGTTTGTAGGTAGTGTTAGTAGTCTACCAAGTGGCACCCAGTACAGGTGGGCTTGGGACAGACTAGGCACAGTGGCACGGTGTACCAAGCGTACATCCACCCGTCGAGGTGGGCTTGGGAACCCTGCTCACATCGTTTGGGGCCGTGAGCGACACCCCGGCCGGATCTCCTTGCGGATGGAACCCGAATAGGCGATAAACCTGGACTAGAGACTTGTTCGGTTAGTCAGGTCGTGGCCGACTCCCTCGCCCGGCTTCCGCTTGAAGGTTGCCGAGGTACATGACGTGTACAGGGCGGTAAGTGGCGAGAGCGTGTGTGAAGAAGTACACCCCTGCAGGGTTATCATTATCTATTCGAATAGCCGGATTCCTCGGATATGGAAACGTGGACCCCTTGTACAGTTCATAGACAAGTGAAAGTGGATACTCTAAAATACGCAAGATAAGCGTGAGTGCTATGGATGGCGTTCTCGTAGGGAGACGGGAGCGGATCCATAGTGGTGTATTGATATGGTGAATATGTGGACTCGTGTGCGCCACCTCAAAAGAGTTACTTGCAGTCGTAGTTCAGGATAGCCACCGAGTCAAAGCTGGCTTGCTGCAGTCAAACTCCACCATCCCCTTTGTTGATAATGATGCATGTGTAGATAGATCTGATGTAAGTCTTGCTGGGTACATTTGTACTCACGTTTGCCTATTTTATGTTTTGCAGAGAGACTTCAGTCTCACTAGTAGTTCCGCTTGGACTTCGACGTTTAGCTTGATACCTCAGCTACGATCTTGTGCCCTCGGCAGGATCTGATAGATAGTCAGGCTTTTCAGCCTTTTTCATTTATAGACGTCTGTACTCAGACATGATAGCTTCCGCTTGTGCTTTGACTTGTATGCTCTGAGTGTTGGGTCATGAGACCCATGTTTGTAATATCTCGCTCCTCGGAGCCTAATGAATAAAGTACTTGTGTCGTAGAGTCATGTTGTGATGCCATGTTGTTTTGCACATATCGAGCATATTGTGTGTATGTATTGAAATGCTTGGTATGTGTGGGATCTGACCATCTAGTTGTTTATCTTTAGTAGCCTCTCTTACCGGGAAATGTCTCCTAGTGTTTCACCTGAGCCATGGTAGCTTGCTACTGCTCCGGAACACTTAGGCTGGCCGGCATGTGTCCTTCTTCGTTCCTGTGTCTGTCCCTTCGGGGAAATGTCACGCGATGAATACCGGAGTCCTGTTAGCCCGCTACAGCCCGGTTCACCGGAGTCCTGCTAGCCCAGTGCTACAGCCTGGATCCACTCGCTGATGACCGACACGTTCGATGCTGGGTCATGGATGCCTGTCCCTGTAAGTCTGTGCCACTTTGGGTTTACGACTAGCCATGTCAGCCCGGGCTCCTTATCGTATGGATGCTAGCGACACTGTCATATACGTGTGCCAAAAGGCGCAAACGGTCCCTGGCAAAGGTAAGGCGACACCGTGGGAATACCGTGCGTGAGGCCGCAAAGTGATATGAGGTGTTACATGCTAGATCGATGTGGCATCGAGTCGGGGTCCTGACAGTACATCTCGGGCGTACGATACTCCTTGCCTTCTGGCGGCGCGTCAGTGATAAGCCTCTCCGCATCCAGCTTGCCCCAGTGCACCTTTGCGTGGGCAAGGGCCCGGCGGGCACCTTCAATACAGGCGGAGCGCTTGATGACCTCCACCCAGGGGCACGCATCCACCAGCCGGCGCACGAGGCCGAAATAGCTCCCAGGCATGGCCTCTCCAGGCCATAGCCGGACTATGAGGCTCTTCAGGGCCTGCTCAGCTACCTTGTGGAGCTCGACCAGCTGCTTCAGCTGGTCGCTAGGGGGCACCGGATGGCCGGCCTCAACGTACTGAGACCAGAAGACCTTCTCCGTTGAGCTCCCCTCCTCGGCTCGGTAGAATGCGGCGGCATCGGATACACTGCGAGGTAGATCTGCAAACGCCCCTGGAGAGCTCCGAATTCGGGTAAGTGTCAGGTAGTTTACATTAACATGCTTGCTTTGCATGAAAAATGCCTTACCCGCCGCTATTTTCTTCATATCCTCAACCTCCTGAAGGGCCTTATGGGCCTCGGCCTTGGCGGACTTGGCACTTTCGAGAGCCGAGGCAAGCTCGGACTCTCGAGTCTTTGAGTCGCGCTCCAAACTCTCATGCTTTTCCATGAGAGCCTGGAGCTCTTGCCGCACCTCCGCCACCCGCGCCTCCTGCTTCTCTCGCTCCGCCCGTTCCGCGGCCGCATTGCGTTCGGCCGCGGACACAGCCTCCTTCAGGGTTGCCACCTCGTTCGTGGCCCCTGCAATACCCACGTTATCCTTGTTATTTTCATTGCAACCTAAATCCTTTTCTGTAAGGTAACTATTCAAAGTGGTGTTACTCACCTTCTTTGTCCTCGAGTTGCTTCTTGGCACGGTCGAGCTCTTGCTCGGACCGCTCGAGGTCCTTCTTCAAAGCACCGACCTCCGCAGTCAGTGCAGCAGAGGTCAGCAGCGCAGCCTGCAAACCCATATTGACATTATTTTTAGCAACCCTGCGTATATCTTTTTTTTAGATCCTCAGTCCGGCTTTTCTTTCCGAACACCGAACCGAGCATCAGGGGCTACTGTCTATGCGGTATTACATTACATATTTTAAACTTCTTACCTCAAAGCCTGTTAGAAGGCTACTGCAGGCTTCGGTCAACCCGCTCTTGGCGAGCTGAACCCTCTGAATCACCGCACTCATGATAGTGCGGTGTTCTTCCTCGATGGAAGCGCCTTTAAGCGCCTCCAACAAGTTGTCCGGCGCCTCCGGTTGGACGGGGGACGCCGGCGTCACGGTCTTTCCCTTCTTGCGCAGGGGCCGCCTGCCGGACTCCGGAAACACTGCGGGTTCCGGCGTGGAGTCCGGCGCAAAGTCCGGGAGGCTGCCTTGCGGCGCCTCTGGAGCCTCCTCCTGATGGGCCCCTTCCTGGGATCCCACCTCGGTGTCCTCAGCGTCGCGAGGGGTGGAGGCAGTCGGGATGGAATCCACATCCGACGGAGCCAACGACCCGCTCGATGAAGCGGGGAGATCCTCATCGGCCGGACTGCAGGCAGTGTGCGGCACTAGAAGGACGTTGTGTGACACTAAAGAAATTGCAAATCACTCAGGAATCCGGATACTTACGATCTTGCCGGAGGCCTGCCCTTGAGGGCCGCTCTTCATCACCAATGTTGGCGTTGGCGGAGCTGTCCGGGGGAATAGTTCTTCCCCTCTTGGACCCTTCGGCCTCCCCTGTTGGGGAAGCCTTCCTCTTCCTCTCTCCCTCCTCTGGGAGAGAGTCCTCTTCCTCCTCCTCGTCTTCGGGGGAGGAGTCCGCCTCGGATCAGTCGGACACCTGAAAACGGGAACTCTTTCGAGTACCCGTGGCCACCTTCTTGGCCTTCTTCTCCGGCACCACGTGCGGTGCCGGAACCAGCAGCCCCGCTAGACGGGCGTCTACTGGGTTTTCCGGCATGGGAGCCGGACAGATGATCTGCTCGGCCTTCTTCATCCAGTCCTGTCAGAGGAAAAGGGAGATTGAGACCTGCTTAGGGTCAAATTACTAAAAACAAGTGCCTCGTAAAGGGGTAGAAGCACTTACCTCGTCAGCTGGACGCTGCGAGCGAAATCCGCGATCTTCAGTGGCGGATGCGGGAGCTTCGGCGCCCTTGAACAGCACCCTCCAGGCGCCTTCATACATCGTGTCAAAGAGCCCGCTCAATGCCTGGTGCTGTGCCGGATTGAACTCCCACAATTTAAATGCATGTTCTTGGCACGGGAGAATCCGGCGGATGAGCATGACTTGGACCACGTTGACAAGCCTGAGCTTCTTGCTCACCAGCTTCTGGATACAGGCTTGGAGTCCCGTCAGCTCCTCCGAATCACCCCATAGCAAGCCCTTCTCTTTCCAGGAGGTGAGCTGCGTAGGGATACCAGATCTGAACTCGGGGGCTGCCGCCCACCTAGGGTTGCGCGGCTCGGTGATATAGAACCACCCCGATTGCCACCCCTTGACGGACTCCACGAAGGCCCCTTCGAGCCAGGTGACGTTGGGCATCTTACCCAACATGGCGCCTCCGCACTCCGCTTGAGTGCCCTTCACCACCTTCGGCTTCACATTGAAGGTCTTGAGCCACAAGCCGAAGTGGGGCTGGATGCAGAGGAAGGCCTCGCACACGACGATAAACGCCGAGATGTTGAGGATAAAGTTTGGCACCAGATCGTGGAAATCCAGGCCATAATAGTACATGAGCCCCCGGACAAAGGGATGCAACGGGAAGCCCAGTCCGTGGAGGAAGTGGGGAAGGAATACGACCCTCTCATGGGGCCTGGGGGTGGGGATGAGCTGCCCCTTGTCGGGCAGCCGGTGCGCGATATCGCCGGAAAGGTATCCGGCGCTGCGCAGTTTTGCGATGTGCTCCTCCGTAACGGTGGAGGCCAGCCATTTGCCTCCCGCTCCTGACATGGTCGGAGAAGGTCGAGACGAGATGCACGGACTTGGGCGCTGGAGCTCGAGTACGCGGGGATGGATAAGCAAAGGAGGAAGAAGGCGTATGTGAAAGGGTGGATCCTTATCCCCTTATATATGGGCGGACGAAGACTATGCGTCCCCACCGGCCTGGTAAAACTCGCTTATCTCCCAAGCGCCACCATCAATGGCGCGGTTGGGTTACCCACGTCCGTATTGATGAGGATCCCGGAATAAGGGGAAACACGATCTCTGCTTCGACAAGATGTGCCAAGGGAACCGCTTCGCTAAACGCGCTGAGGTGGTATGATAAAAAACGATTCGAGTAAAGGCTTGGTAGTGGTGTGACGTCATGCCACAAAATATGTCAGCAGATTGAACTTGTGTGCATATTATTCTCTCTACGGTGGAATGTGGAATTTATTTTGCAGAGCCGGACACTATCCTGGTGTTCACAATCTTCTATGAATTATTCGGAGGAGGAACACGCCTTGCAATGCCGAACAATATGCGCGCCGGACTCATCGTCATTGAAGCCTGGTTCAGGGGCTACTGAGGGAGTCCTGGACTAGGGGGTGTCCGGACAGCCGGACTATCATCGTCAGCCGGACTCCAAGACTATGAAGATACAAGATTGAAGACTTCGTCCCGTGTCCGGATGGGACTTTCCTTGGCGTGGAAGGCAAGCTTGGTGATACAGATATGTAGATCTCCTACCATTGTAACTGACTCTGTGTAACCCTAGCCCTCCCCGGTGTCTATATAAACCAGAGGGTTTTAGTCCGTAGGACACAACAACCGTTACAACAATCATACCATAGGCTAGCTTCTAGGGTTTAGCCTCCTTGATCTCGTCGTAGATCCACTCTTGTAATACACATCATCAATATTAATCAAGCAGGACGTAGGGTTTTACCTCCATCAAGAGGGCCCGAACCTGGGTAAAACATCGTGTCCCTCGTCTCCTGTTACCATCCGCCTAGACGCACAGTTCGGGACCCCCTACCCGAGATCCGCCGGTTTTGACACCGACACTCGGTGTGAATTAATTTTAATGCTTGTTTATGATTGTTGTCGCTCTCTCAGTTGGTCACTTCCCAGTCTTTTGCTAGCCTTCACATGTACTAAGCGGGAACATTGCTTGTGCATCCAAACTCCATGAACCCCAAAGTTGTTCCATATGAGTCCACTATACCTTCCTATATGTGGTATTTACCTGCTGTTCCAAGTAAATTTGTATGTGCCAAACTCCAAACCTTCAAATGAAATTCTGTTTTGTATGCTCGAGCAACTCATATTACAACTAGGGCTGCCTATATCTTCCATGCTAGGTGGGTTATTCTGATGAGGAGTGGACTCCGCTCCTCATTCACGAGAAAGGGTCGGTAACCGGGATGCCCAGTCCCATGATCCAAAAAGCTCAAAGCAAATCAAAATAATTAAACAAAACTCCCACGTGGTTGTTGTTAGTTGGAGGCTCTCGAGTCTTTGAGTCGCGCTCCAAACTCTCATGCTTCTCCATGAGAGCCTGGAGCTCTTGCCGCACCTCCGCCACCCGCGCCTCCTGCTTCTCTCGCTCTGCCCGTTCCGCGGCCGCATTGCGTTTGGCTGCGGACACAGCCTCCTTCAGGGTTGCCACCTCGTTCGTGGCCCCTGCAGTACCCACGTTATCCTTGTTATCTTTATTGCAACCTAAATCATTTTCTGTAAGGTAACTATTCAAAGTGGTGTTACTCACCTTCTTTCTCCTCGAGCTGCCTCTTGGCACGGCCGAGCTCCTGCTCGGACCGCTCGAGATCCTGCTTCAATGCACCGACCTCCGCAGTCAGTGTGGCAGAGGTCAGCAGCGCAGCCTGCAAACCCATATTGACAAAAAAATTAGCAACCCTGTGTATATCTTTTTTAGATCCTCAGTCCGGCTTTTCTTTCCGAACACCAAACCGAGCATCAGGGGCTACTGTCTATGCGGTATTAAATTACATATTTTTAACTTCTTACCTCAAAGCCTGTTAGAAGGCTACTGCAGGCTTCGGTCAGCTCGCTCTTGGCAAGCTGAACCTTCTGAATCACCGCACTCATAATGGTGTGGTGTTCTTCCTCGATGGAAGCGCCTTTGAGCGCCTCCAACAAGTTGTCCGGCGCCTCCGGTTGGACGGAGGCCACCGGTGTCACGGTCTTGCCCTTCTTGCGAAGGGGCCGCCTGCCGGACTCCGGAACCACTATGGGTTCCAGTGTGGAGTCTGGCGCAAAGTCCAGGAGGCTGCCTTGCGGCGCCTCCGGAGCCTCCTCCTGATGGTTCCCTTCCTGGGATCCCACCTCGGCGTCCTCAGCGGCGCGAGGGGTGGAGGCAGTCGGGATGGAATCCACATCCGACGGAGCCAACGACCCGCTCGACGAAGCGGGGAGATCATCATCGGCCGGACTGCAGGCAATGTGCGGCATTAGAAGGACGCTATGTGACATAAAAAGAAATTATAAATCATTCAGGAATCCGGATACTTACGATCTTGCCGGAGGCCTGGCCCTTGAAGGCCACTCTTTGCCGCCAACGTTGGTGTTGGCAGAGCTGTCCGGGGGAATAGTTCTTCCCCTCTTGGACCTTTCGGCCTCCCCTGTTGGGGAAGCCTTCCTCTTCCTCTCTCCCTCCTCTGGGAGAGAGTCTTCTTCCTCCTCCTCACCTTCGGGGGAGGAGTCCGCCTTGGAGTCGTCGGACACCTGAAAGCGGGAACTCTTTCGAGTACCCGTGGCCACCTTCCTGGCCTTCTTCTCCGGCACCACATGCGGTGCCGGAACCAGCAGCCCCGCTAGACGGGCGTCTACTGGGTTTTCTGGCATGGGAGCCGGGCAGACGAGCTGCTCGGCCTTCTTCATCCAGTCCTGTCAAAGGAAAAGGGAGATTGAAACCCGCTCAGAGTCAAACTATTAATAACAAGTGTCCCGTAAAGGGGTAGAATCACTTACCTCGTCAGCTGGACGCTGCGAGTGAAATCCGCGATCTTCAGTCACGGATGCGGGAGCTTCGGCGCCCTTGAACAGCACCCTCCAGGTGCCTTCGTACGTCGTGTCGAAGAGCCCACTCAACGCCTGGTGTTGTGCCGGATCGAACTCCCACGGGTTGAATGCCCGTTGTTGGCAGGGGAGAATCCGGCGGACGAGCATGACTTGGACCACGTTAACAAGCCTGAGCTTCTTGTTCACCAGCTTCTGGATACAGGCTTGGAGTCCCGTCAGCTCCTCTGAACTACCCCATAGCAAGCCCTTCTCTTTCCAGGAGGTGAGCTGCACAGGGATACCAGATCTGAACTCGGGGGCCGCCGCCCACGTAGGGTCGCGCGGCTCGGTGATGTAGAACCACCCCGATTGCCACCCCTTGACGGACTCCACAAAGGCCCCTTCGAACCAAAGGACGTTGGGCATCTTGCCCAACATGGCGCCTCCGCACTCCGCTTGAGTGCCCTTCACTACCTTCGGCTTGACGTTGAAGGTCTTGAGCCACAAGCCGAAGTGGGGCTGGATGCAGAGGAAGGCCTCGCACACGACGATAAACGCCGAGATGTTGAGGATGAAGTTCGGCGCCAGATCGTGGAAATCCAGGCCGTAGTAGAACATGAGCCCCCGGACAAAGGGATGAAGTGGAAAGCCCAGTCCGCGGAGGAAGTGGGGAAGGAAAACAACCCTCTCATGGGGCCTGGGGGTGGGGATGAGCTGCCCCTTGTCGGGCAGCCGGTGCGCGATGTCACTGGAGAGGTATCCGGCGCCGCGCAGCTTTTTGATGTGCTCCTCCTTAACGGTGGAGGCCAACCACTTGCCTCCCGCTCCGGACATGACTGGAGAAGGTTGAGGCGAGATGTGCGAACTTGGGCGCTGGAGCTCGAGTGCGCGGGGATGGATAAGCAAAGGAGGAAGAAGCCGTAGGTGAAAAGGTGGATCCTTATCCCTTATATATAGGCGGACGAAGACTATGCGTCCCCACCGGCCTAGTAAAACTCGCTTATCTCCCAAGCGCCACCATCAATGGCGCGGTTGGGTTACCCACGTCCGTATTGATGAGAATCCCGGAATAAGGGGAACACGATCTCTGCTTTGACAAGACGTGCCAAGGAAACCGCTTCGCTAAACGCGCTGAGGTGGTATAATAAAAAAACGATTCAAGTAAGGCTCGGTAGTGGCGTGATGTCATGCCACAAAATACGTCAGCAGATCGAGCTTGTGTATATATTATTCTCTCTACGGTGCTATGTGGAATTTATTTTGCAGAGCCGGACACTATCCTGGTGTTCACAATCTTCTATGGATTATTCGGAGGAGGAACCCGCCTTGCTATGCCGAACATTATGCGCGCTGTACTCATCGTCATTGACGCCAGGTTCAGGGGCTACTGAGGGAGTCCTGGACTAGGGGGTGTCCGGACAGCCGGACTATCATCGTTCGCCGGACTCCAAGACTATGAAGATACAAGATTGAAGACTTCGTCCCGTGTCCGGATGGGACTTTCCTTGGCGTGGAAGGCAAGCTTGGCGATACGGATATGTAGATCTCCTACCATTGTAACCGACTCTGTGTAACCCTAGCCCTCCCCGGTGTCTATATAAACCGGAGGGTTTTAGTCCATAGGATACAACAACCATTACAACAATCATACCATAGGCTAGCTTCTAGGGTTTAGCCTCCTTGATCTCGTGGTAGATCCACTCTTGTAATACACATCATCAATATTAATCAAGCAGTACGTAGGGTTTTACCTCCATCAAGAGGGCCCGAACCTGGGTAAAACAACGTGTCCCTTGTCTCCTGTTACCATCCGCCTAGACGCACAGTTCGGGACCCCCTACCCGAGATCCGCCGGTTTTGACACCGATAGTGTGTGTGTTGCAGAAAGATGATATTATCATTGATTGATCCTCGTGATAAATTGTCGGTGCTATTGTCTTACCCAATCTTTGATTTGAGTATGGGCTAACGTCAAATCAAATCAGAACCAACGATATTCGTAATATTGTCTTACTCGTGGTTGATTTCTTGAGCATACACCGTTATATCTTTTGGTTCTGACCAATGCTAGCACCATGTTCACATAATTGTGGAATTCCATTTATATGGAAACCTGGACAAATTGTTGTTTAGCCCATCGACAACATCCTTATCTTCACCATAATCTTGTTGAACATTAAGGTAGTATTGGAAACTTTTGAAAGCATTTCTTCATGCTAGCTCATGAAGCATATGTTCGGATGTAAGGAGTGATTTTCTCCGGTTCATGTGCATGTGATGCAAGTTGTCGCCGTGAATCCGAGAAATTAAATGTTTCTTCCTTTGGAATCACCCCAAATCATTCATGCATACGTGCGAAGTATTTTGTGGTTTTAAGACTTGCAACCTTCATTCTATACGCATCCCTAGCACACCAAGCCACTAATTGATTTGTTCAAGGAAAAGGAGTTGTTGTGCTAATCCTAGGTCATGCACAAGACTTCGTTACCCTAGATGATGGTTCCCCACCTGAACTCGGTAGTGTTTTATCATAAGACTACTATGTGGTCATGCTTGTCTGGGACATCGTGTTCACATGTGTTTAGCAGAACCAGCTCATGTTTTGGAGCTTGCTATCATAGTTCATTTCCCGAGAATCTTGCAATGTCATCTCGTCGATTTGTGTTGCAAACTTTAATTTTCTTTCTAGACTTAATAAGTCTGGAATATTCTAACACCAACCAAATCTGAACCAGAAGCAGATATGATGGTTGGAACGTGTCCCAAGAATTATAATATTGGTCTCTCTGTAACCCGGTAACGTGGATGTCATGGCCAACACACCTAGCCAGAAGGCCTATTATTGTAGTATCTTGGTTGAAGAAGTTGACCACCTCCCCATAAGGATTTTGCAAGATTTACTTCTGTAGCTATTCCTTATGGATTCTTGAGCTTCCGAAGTCCGACCTGTTACTTGATGTTCTAGATACCAAACCATATCAATAAATGGGTTACGCTAGCACATCAAGGAGAACATTAGAAGCGGAGTGCTAAATGTCTCTCGGTCGATAATCCAGATTTCGTTCCCTTGGCCTCACTAGGGTAAAAATCCGAGAAGGTGTTATCTTCCTTTGCATCTGCATCGTCCATCACCATTCATCATGGTAGTATGTTGTGTTGCCAGGATCCTTGACACGGATGTTGGTAAAACCTTGATGAATATGGAAATGTTAAAGTTCTTGAGAGCACGCACAAGCACCAGGTGTTATCACTGGCACTAACTGGGATTGCTCCCAGTTTTTCTCGGTTATGCTATAAAATTTTCAACAGTGGGCTCACTTTTGTCTGTTGAGTTTCCCCAGTCACTAGAATCATTCGCAGCATTTGCATTCGTTTCCAGCTTGCACCCCCAATGTGCCATTCCACCATGGGTTCCATCCATTTTCGGTGATAAGCAAATCACCCCTTGTGTTGTCTTCAACAAGGTAATCCACATCGTCTATCCTAGTCTGAGTATGCTACTCCTTCGAACTCCATCAAACGATCATATGGGAATTGCCTTAGGCTGGTTTAGAGAGTTTCGATGATCCATTTATCAAAGGTAATTCTTTTGCCACTTAAGGTAATAAGCCTATGAGTCACTCCTCTAAGATGTCTCGTTATAGTATCATGGCAACTCAACTTCTCGCTACGTTAACAACCGTTCACCACCCTCTTTAGTGTGGAATCATTGTCTACCTAGTGAGCCCTCGTCATTGGTTTCCCTCCATCCCTCTAGATGTGTGCTTTGTATCTCAGCATGAGAGATGTTGCTATGTCTCACTCCGTGAGTTAATCCTGAGTTGTTCGATCTTCGAGAAGATCGATCCCTCTAGAGTTTTCCCTTTCCTCCCGTTGTCATGTTGGTTGGAGTTCTCAGAGCAAGACACCAAACAAAATTGGTGATCGAATCAACGTCCTTATGAAGTGCAACTTGGATCGTGAAGATCATGTCAGCTTGTGTCCGTTTGTCTTCTTACCTCACGTCTCGAATCTCGGGACGAGATTCTTGTTTAGTAGGGGTGAGTTGTCACATCCTAGCTGGTTCATGCATTAGAGTGTTGCATCATGTTTACCTTTCCATGACATTTCCCCGAAGGGACAGACACACGAACGAACAAGGACACATGCCGGCCAGCCTAAGTGTTTTGGAGCAGTAGCAAGCTACCATGGCTCAGTGGAAGCACTAGGAGATATTTCTCGGTAAGAGAGGCTACTAAGGATAAACAACTAGATAGTCAGATCCCACACATACCAAGCATTTCAATAACATACACACAATATGCTCGATATGTGCAACTACAACATGGCATCACCATGTGACTCTACAACTCAAGTATTTTATTCAATAGGCTCCGAGGAGCGAGATATGACAAACATGGGTCTCTCGACCCAGCATTCAGAGCATACAAGTCAAAGCACATGCAGAAGCTTAACATGTCTGAGTACAGACATCTACAAATGAATAAGCTGAGAAGCCTGACTATCTACTAGATCCTGCCGAGGCCACAAGATCGTAGCTGAGGTAACAAGCTAAACGTCGAAGTCCACACGGAACTACTAACGAGACCGAAGTCTCTCTGCAAAAACATAAAATAGGCAAACGTGAGTACAAATGTACCCAGCAAGACTTACATCAGAACTAACTACATATGCATCATTATCAATCAAGGGGATGGTGGGGTTTAACTCCAGCAAGCCAGCTTTGACTCAGTGGCTATCCTGAACTACGACTGCAAGTAACTCTTTTGAGGTGGCGCACATGAGTCCACATATTCACCATATCAATACACCACTATGGATCCGCTCCCGTCTCCCTATGATAACGCCATCCATAGCACTCGCGCTTATCTTGCGTATTTTAGAGTATCCACTTTCAATTGTCTATGAACTGTTATAGGCAACCCAAAAGTCCTTTACCGCGGACACAGCTATTCGAATAGATGATGTTAACCCTGCAGGGGTGTACTTCTTCATACATGTTTCCACCACTTAGCGTCTGCACACGACATGTGCTCGGCAGACTTCAAGCGAAAACCGACGTGGGTGTAGACCACGACCTACCTAAACACTCAAGTCTCTAGTCCAGGTTTATCGCCTATTCAGGTTCCATCCACAGGGAGTCCGGCCGAGGTTTCTACATACGGCCCCGAACGATGTGTACAGGGTTCCGTGACACCAAACGGGCGCCCAGTATACCCGACCACGTGCCTACCGCATCACAGCCCACGCTTCCGGTCAGCGTTGCGCAGGGCCTCCATCATACTACAAACACCAGAAACTACTTGCAACTCCTGGACAGAGGACTAGGGTGGTTAAGAACTCGAGCGGGGTCATATTTCAGGGCCCAATGCATGGTAGTAGCTAAATCATGGATCACAAACACAGAACTCGGTTCCTGAGGACGGCTTCAATGAGACAACCCACCATGTACTCCTACATGGCCTCTCACTGCTACCTTTACCAAATCGTGTTCACACACGGTAGGACATGTTCACACACCTCTGATTCATCCCCGATCAATCAGACCTGACTCAACTCTAAGCAATAGCAGGCATGATAAACAAGCATGAATGAGTAGGCACAACGGGGCTCAAAACTACTCCTACTCATGCTAGTGGGTTTCATCTATTTACTGTGGCAATGAAAGGTCATGCAGACGATAAAGGGGTTCATCTACCGCAGCAAGTAACAGATGAATTGTTGTTGTCCTAATGCAGTAAAAGAGAGCAGGAGCGAGAGAGTGGGATTGTATCAGAATGAACAAGGGGCTTTTGCTTGCCTGACGGACTGGTAGTGGAATACTGCCCTTCAATTAGATACTCGTGAATATCCTCGGAGGCAGAACCTACCACGAAGAACACGTCGAAACACAATCACCACATGGCAATATGCAACAATATGATGCATGCAATGACATGGCAAAAATGAGTTTGTTTGGGCTAGTTCAACTTAGGACAGAATAGTTTGAGCACATTTGAATCAAGGATTCAAATGCTAGCTCATAATAGGAGGTCATATAAGTGCATTTGCTTGTTTCACCTAAACAGCAAGGTTAAAATGTTCTGACATGCATGAAACTAGTACAGATGGAAAGATTGGATTTTTCTGATCAAATTTCATATATAAAACTTTGCATTTGGAGTTACAGATCAATTTCTATGAATTTTCGAAGTTTGTTCTATTTTCTGGAATTTCTTGTATAAGAATAATTCCAATAATTGAATTAATGTGTCAGCTTTGCGTTAGGGTGATGTCATCAGTCAACGGAGCTGGTCCAGGTCAAACTGACCAGTGGGTCCCGTGTGTCAGTAGTTAGTTAAACTAACTAAAATTAGTTAGTGTTGACCCTAGGTTAATTAGCAGAGCTGGCCCCACTTGTCATAGACTCAGGGGGTAGTCAACCTGGGCCCGCCCAGTCAAAGTCAATGGGGTCAAACCCGCCGGCGTTTAGCTACCGGGGAGGCCAGACGCGGTGGTGGGAGTGCGTTTTCGTGCTCCGGCGACCAAATGGACGGTGGAGACCATTTACGCGTAGCTGGGAACGAGCCGCGTTGTTTGGTGGCAGTGGTGGAGCTCGGGGTGGCCGGAAACGTCTCTGGCGATGACCTTGGCGGTCGCCGGAGTTTGGCCGAGGTCGAACACGGCGCTAGGGGGCCCGGCGGGGTGCGTGGGGTAGTGTTTTGGGCTACTGCGAGTGCGAAAAGGGCGGTGGTGTGCTCGGAATCGAGCCAACGTGGCTGTGGCCACGACGGCGACGTGTTGTGGTGGCGGTGAGTGCGGCCGAGCTCGGTGCGGTCAATGCAGGGCTCGAGAGCGAGAAAGAGAGGGATGAAGAGGTGTAGCAGCTCACAGCGAACACGACGGTGCAGACGACGCGGTCGGGGACGAGCTGGTGCGGCGGATATGGCAAGGGGGATCTGCGGCGGCGTTCGGTGAAGACGAGCTCGATGGAGACGAGGGAGAGCGTGCGAGCGCTCGGTGCTCGGCTTGCTCGATGCTGCGAACGACGGCGGAGCTCTTGGACAAGTCAGCACGGTGCGGGGACGACAGCGGACGCGAGTTTCACGGTGGCGCGGGCGCGGCAGCGTCGGCCATGGCGGGAGAGGGCGAGGAGGATAGGCAGGGGGCGTGTGAGGTGTCCGCGGGGTCGGGCGGCCACGTGGAGCCTGCCCAGGTGTCCAGGGCGCGGGCGGCAAGCAGCTGACGTTGTGGCGAGCTCGTGCTCACCGGCGTCACCTCTGTGCCCGCCTAGCAGGGACGAAGCAGCTGGCTGGCATGGGCCAGCACAGTGCTGGGCCTGCCAGGTGGGCTGTGGCCAGGTAAGTTCTCTCCTTCTCTTTTATTTCTGTTTTTCATTTTTCTGTAACTGTGTGGCTTTATTAAAAATACTTAGGCATCTTTAAAAATCCTGAAAATAATCAGGGGCTCTGTTTAGATTATTTCCAACAGCCCACACTTATTTTCAGAATTATTTGGGCATTTAATATATTTTATAGCATTTATATGCCCAAATGCAAATAGTAATGATTTAATCCAATGACCTTATGTGTCCTAGAAAAATGTGAACCCATTTTGTGAGAGGTTCTAACCCAATAGAAAAAGGGTAGACTTTTTAGAAGGGCACTTCAGGTTCATTGAAAATAATTTTAGTAAACCCTAGTTGTTTTCATGGGGGGTGCTGCGGGTTCTGCCATCCCCATTTCAAGTTTTCTGGAAAGGTAAACATGATGCAACACTCTAATGCATGACCAAGCTAGGATGTGACAACCGGCGGCAATATCTCGGCGTGCGCGAGGTTTGTCGCGTACTCCAAGTCCAACGCCATCTTGAAGGCCGGGAAGAGGGACGACGGCTTCCGGAGCAAGTGGGTCATGGTGGACGCCAGGTGCCACAACCCCCTGCTGGAGCTCCCCACAAAGCAGCCTGAGGCCGTTGAGGCGTGGTCCCGCGTGAAGCTTGATGACCGGCGGGCGAAGCTGGTGCTGACCTGAGGCCGGGCAATCTGAGGGCGGCAAAGCTGACTGGGGCCTCGCTCCCAAGGGAGTTCCTGTCGCACAGGGTGGCCCCTCTTCAGGCGCACTCGCGCCGCTATGGAGGCTTGAGGATGTGGACATCGTCCTCCGCCTGAGCTTGGATGCCCTGAATGATGAGGATTTGTCCGCAGCTCTCCGCTTCTTGGGGTGAGAGGACGTGGCAGGTCCGGTGGATGCTCCGGTCCCCTTGTTCCTTCGTGACGACTGGGAACGGGTGGTGGACACCATGCCCACCTTCGACGGGGTCGGTCTGGTGCCAGCGCACGACCCTGAGGGCCAGGCGGCGACGGCAATGGTGAAATTGTCCTCTGACGACTCCGGTGGGGGAGAGGAGTAAGACGACGAAAAGGATGAGGAGCGTGACTCAGAGGTGACCTTCGAGGGGACGGGGGAGACCTCCCCCTGGCGCAGGTCCAGCACCCTCTGCTCCATGCCTGGTGACGACGAGGCCGGCGCCAGGCGAGGGGGGAGGACCCGCCCTTGGTCCCGAGGAAGGACGGGTCTGGGATGATCTCGCGAGGGTCTACCCCGGTCCTCGCGTCGGCCGAAGCCAGCTCTAGCCCTTCAGGTGTGCCTTCCTCTGCGGCCGGGCCTCCCGAGGCTGAGCCTCGCAAGAGGCTTTCGGGCTTCAAGCTTGGTTGGAGTCCACGGGATCCCGTGGCAGTCAACCAGTAAGTACTCGAACTCCGCCTGCTCCTGTCTTTTGCCATCGAGGCCTGACATCTTTCATTGGGCAGGCTGTTACCTCTGGCGAAGAGGCTGAAGGGAGACGCAACGACCCTGCCTGGAACGAGCTCATCAGCCGCGGCCGCGTCTTCACTCGCGAGGATGGGAGGTAGCGGGGCCCGCACGTCCCCTGCCCGATCGTCCTTGCGAGGCTAGCAGGGACGCTCCAGCGAGGAGTCAGCCCCTGTGACCCCGCTGACCCTGGAGGCGCCTAGGCTTGATGCTGTCGCCGAAGTTACCAAGGCTCAGGAGGTCCCGGCCTCCCAAGCTGTGATCATGCTGCCGTCTTCTCCTCCTACTCCGCCGGCTCCCGTCTCCTCTGCATCCTCCGTCGCCTTGGACCGTGCTGCCGACGAGCTGAGTCGGCTGTGGGAGGACCTTCGGGGCGCGGACCCCCGCCTGGTGGCCGGATGCCTGGAGTTGGTCTCTAGCTAGGTTCGCTCTGACGCCTCCGTCCGAGTGGCGCTGAGCCAGGCTGTGGCAGCTTCCGAGGAGGGGAAGCAGGCCACCTCCCAGGCTATAGCAGCCCGCGATGCGGCGTTAAGGGATGCTTCCACTGCCGAGGGCCGCTGCAAGACGCTGGAGGGCGAGTTGCAAGGGCTGCGTGACGAGCTCGCCAAGGAGATTCACGAACGCCAGGCAAAGGAGGAGGAGATGAAGGCTCGGGAGGCCGCCGTCAAGGACCTCGACGCCGAACTCTTGGCCTACAGCGGCCGGCTGAAGACGCCGGAGCAGGCGCTGAAGACGGAGAGGGTTGAAATGGATGCCAAGGCGGAGGTCTTGGCCAAGGACCGCGCGGCCTTCATGCGCTATGAGGAGAGGGCTCGCATAGCACTGAAGATGTTGTACGACGGGGCCTAGAGAAACCGCTGGCCATAGCCAAGGAAGGCCCCACTAAGCTGGTTCCCTTCCTCGTCGAGGCACTTGAGGAAGTCGTGATTGGCATCGGCCCCATCGCCGAAGTTGAGGCTCGTGTCCTTTCCTCCGTAGTGCTGACATGGATCCTCAGCCACGTCTACCTCCGCAACCCCGACGCCAACCTTGATGATCTGCTGGAGCCCATAGATGCCAAGCGCTCTGCCGCTGCTGCCGAGGCCGTCAAGGGCAGAGCAGAGGCCTTGCTGGTGAAGTTCCGCGCCTTCAACACCGCGCCCAAGTGAGATGCTGCCGGCTCCGCGGCCCAGGGGGTGGAGCTGACAAGCGCGACTCCTCCACGAGCGGTGGCGCTACCCAGGGGTGATCTTCTCGCGGCCTCTTTCCTGCTTTGATTCCTGCAACATGAACCGTGCCTCGTGGGGGCGTTTAAATTTGTGTCTGGTACTGAGAACAATCTATGGTCTATAATATTTGCTTTTGGATTTGCTGAATTTTGCGATTTCCTTCCTATTTGTCTGTGTTCTACGTCGGCAGGGCCCAGCCCCGTGCATACCTCAGCCGCCATTAGCCCCGACCGGATCACCAGGACGGAACTAAGGAGTGAGGGGCTACGTGGCAAGTTAGGCTCCTGAGTCGCGATGCTCAGGAGTCCCCGTTGATGCGCAAACAGCAAATAGGGAGGGGTGGAAGAGAGGATCTGTCGTTCTGTGTCGGCAGGGCCCAGCCCAGCGCATACCTCAACCGCCGTTAGGCTTTTGGAACTAAGGAGTGAGGGGCTACGTGACCAGTTAGGCTCCTGAGTCGTGATGCTCAGGAGTCCCCCTTTGTCGAGTAATGGGCCACGGGTAGGCTAACCCGAGCCCCAGAACCTTTCAAGACATCGGGACAGACTGCGCCCCTCGAGTCCCAGAGGCGACTCCAAGATAAGCCGAGTCCCAGAAGGCGACTCCAAGATAAGCCGAGTCCCAGAAGGCGACTCCCATTCAAGCCGAGTCCCAGAAGGTGACTCCCATTCAAGCCGAGTCCCAGAGGCGACTCCGAAGAAGCCGACTATGGGGAGTCGGCCCGCGATTTCCAACCACCCGATGAGTAAAGGCAAGCATGGCCACAGTGTGCCGTACTCGCGGAGATCTCTGCCCGGCGTGGCACTGTCGCCATGCCAGACCTGACATCAGCCCTTGGGGCGGGGCCCTGTACCCACGACCTCCTGTTTGTACGGCCCGAAGACGGCGGGGCCCACTAGTCAGCGAGAGTATTCAAGACGGCGAGAGCGCCGAGAGTCAGACCCATTGGGAGTCGCCCCCCTGGAGTCGGCCGGCCCCTCCCATGGGTCCCACACGCTATTAACCAAACGCGACAGGGGAATGGCAACAGTGATCGCCCGTCAGGCGGCGGTACTGTTGCCATGACCCCATGACCAAGCCCGCGTCCTTAGAAGCACGGCTACAGTAATCTGCAGCCGGCAAGACCCGCCCGCGGCGGACACGGGCTGACGCCCTCGTACCAGGCCAGTCGTCGGGACCCACCAGTCGGCGGGCCCCATGAGTCGGCGGAGAAGACGGCGCCTGAGAGACAGACGGCTGGGACCCGCACCCAGCCGGTTTTACCATTGTAACCCTGGGGGGTAGGCCTATATAAACCCCCCAGGGCACCCATGCAAAGGGTTCGCATCCATTAGCATTAGACAGACCACATAGGAAGGGGAGAGCTAGCCCTGCCCTCTCCTACCTCCAGAAATAGCTCTAGGAGCAAGCTTGTATACACTTTGCCATAGTGACCATGCGGAGACCCCGCAGAGCAGCAGTAGGGGTGTTATCTCCTCGGAGAGCCCTGAAGCTGGGTAAGATCCGCCGGCGTGCATGTCTTCGCCTCATCCCGTTTCCAGGCACCGGCGACGTTCTACTCGCCCCCACCATGATAAGCCATCCTTTGGCATATGTTGCACCCAACCCCCGACATTTGGCGCCCACCGTGGGGCTTGGTGCACCGTCGTCCAGAGATCTGTTCTGGACGGGAACCCTCTTCCTCCCTGGCGAGCGCAGCCAGCCAGGCTCGCCAGACGGAGTCTGCATCGACGCGCTGCGCGGTGCCGAGGCCGCCTGTGCGGCGAGCTGCCTCGCCGAACTTGTCGGCGAGGTTCGCCTCTCCGACGAGCCTGCATCCGACGCAGGCACGAGTGGCCCCGAGAGCCTCCTCGCGGGCCTCCTCGACCAACTCCACGTCACCGGCGAGCCTGCCGTGGACTTGGAGTCCGTAGGCTCCACCGACCCCATGCTGGTCGACTCCGACGCCGTGTCGCTTGACACTTTCCCCACCAACATGGTGGTCTACGACGAGCCGCTTCCTCACGAGGAGAGCGGCGGAAGTGTCGTCACGGAGGTGCTCGTCATCAGTCATGATGAGCGCTCCGGTGAAGGAGCTCAGGACACGCTCGACGCGACCCTGCTAGACCTGACTGCGCCTATTCCAGAAGACGTAGCTGCCGAGACGCTGGAGACACGCCGCCTTCAGATCATCGAAGGCGCCAAGAAGCTGGCAAACATGAGGCGCTTGTCAGAAGCCTACCAGTGCGAAATGGACCGCGCTGTGGGCGGCTCGCCGGCTCCGACTGGGCCTAGCCGCCTAGGCGCGGTCCGACAGCGCGGCGCGGCCATCGCCGACTTGTTCGGGGCCAATCGCCCCGTATACGCCACTCCTGCGGAGAACATCCGTGTCGCCCAAGCGGCGACTGACGAGCTGAAGAACTTCGAAGGCGAAGAGCGCCGCATGATGACGGAGCGAGTCCAGCAGCTCCTCGACGCGGTTGCTGCGCAGAACGTGGCCGGCGGCCGCACCAATGCGCCGCAGCAACCAAACGACGACCTGCCTCCCCGCCGAGATCAAGGCGCGATATCTCGGACACTGACTGGTGGAGTCCGTGGAAGAAAAGACAAGGAGCCGGCTGTCAGTCGCAGTCGGACTCGCATCACCATTGAGCGCGACCAAGATGGCCGTCCGAGAGCAGTGGAGCATCAGGACGACTACCTGACTCCCCCACCAAGAAGAGAATGGCGAGTTTCCCCATCGCCTGTTGAGCATCTGACTCTCGGTGGCCGCCTTGGCCGCCGAGAGGGAGTCGGAGAGAATAACGCCCACCATCGGATCAACCGACTCCACCGATCCCTGGCGCTGGAAGAAGACGATGAGCTGGGTCCACCTTGCTTTGGACCCCGCATCTGAGACGAGCCTTTCCCCAAAGGGTTCACGCTCCCCCGAGACACACCCAAGTACACCGGCTCCGTGAAGCCAGAAGACTAGCTAATCGATTACTCCACGGCCGTCAACATAGCGAACGGCAACAAGCAAGTTGTCGTGAAGTATGTTCCACTCATGCTCCAGGGCACGGCCCGGACATGGTTGAACAGTCTGAAGCCCCGCAGCATCAACAGCTGGGTCGACTCCACCGAAGCCTTCATCCGCAACTTCACGAGCACGTACAAGCGACCTCCCAAGCCGCGCCAGCTTTCCTTGTGCGTGCAAGGCCCTGACGAGTCAACACGCGACTAGCTCACGCGCTGGGGCGAGCTTCGGAACTCATGCGAGGGCGTGCACGAGGTGCAGGCTATCGAGTACTTCACCGCCGGGTGCCGAGAAGGCACCCTCCTCAAGCACAAGCTCCTCTGCGACGAGCCGGAAACCCTCGACGAACTGCTGGTCATAGCAGACAAGTACGCCACAGCCGACTCCTCCATGAAGACGGAAATTCAAGTTAATGCGGCTGGCAAAGTGGCCCCTCAGGCTCCCAGAACTCCGGCTGGAGACACCAGTCGGCGACAACAACAGAACGACAACAAACGCAAGGCCCAACAGCCGACTTCCAGCAGTCGGCAGGTTGCAACAGTCGAAGATCAACAGCCGGAGGGGCAGCCTCCGGCCAAGCGGCAGAAAGGCGGCAAGTCCAACTGGTTGCCGGCCTTCTCTTATGAGCAGACTCTGGATGGTCCCTGCAAGTTCCACAGTGGCGTGAAGCCGTCAAATCATACCACCCGAAAGTGCCACTGGCTCACCAGAATCGCCAAGGGAGACGGCCTCCTTCCTCCTCCGCCTGCTGGGCCGCCGCCTCCACCGCCGCCCCAGCAGCCGGCTGCTCGGCCAGTCGGCGCAGTACAAGACGAGTACCCAGAAGAGCATGGAGCCTATGTGGTGTTCACCAGTGTGGCTGATGATCGACGCAGCAGACGGCTGCAGCAGCAAGAAGTAAATGCAGTGGCAACAGATACCCCAGAGTTTATGCATTGGTCCGAGAAGCCCATCAGTTGGAGCAGGGCGGATCACCCAGAGGTGATGCCGAATCTGGGCTCCTATGCCCTGGTCCTAGGTGCACCTTGGCCACTGATAGGCGGGCCGCCCGCTTTTCGAGAGTGCTGATAGACGGAGGCAGTAGCATCAACATCCTGTACAAGGATACTATGGAGAAGCTAGGAATCAAGCAAAGCCAGCTGCAGAGCAGCCGGACTGTGTTCCACGGCATCGTGCCTGGCCTTTCCTGCTCACCAATCGGCAAGATCCTGATAGACGTTCTCTTCGGAGACAAAGATCATTTCCGCCGAGAGCCAGTCTGGTTTGAAGTGGTGGACCTTGCAAGCCCATACCATGCGTTACTTGGCCGACCTGCACTGGCCAAGTTCATGGCGGTTCCCCACTACGCCTACCTCAAGATGAACATGCCGAGTTCCAAGGGGATTCTGACCGTCACTGGCGACTACAGGAAGTCGTCTGCCTGCACAGCAGAGAGCAGTCGGCTGGCCGAATCCTTGGTGATCGCAGCTGAGAAGCGGCTCCTTGATCGGGTCATGGCGATGGCCGGAAAGCAGCCAGAGATGTCGCCCGACCCCAAGGAGTCAGAAGCTGAAGGTTCGTTCAAGCCGGCCAAAGAGACTAAGAAGATACCCTTGGACCCGGAGCACCCAGAGAGGTACGCTGTCATGGGTACAAACCTTGACAGCAAATAGGAAGGCGAGCTCATCGATTTCCTCCGTGAGAATCGAGACATATTTGCATGGTCCCCTAAAGACATGTCGGGTGTACCGACGGAATTCGCCGAGCACAAGTTACATGTCCGACCTGATGTGAAGCCCGTCAGGCAGCCCTTGCGCCGCCTGTCAGAAGAGAAGAGAAGAGTTGTTGGAGAAGAGATAGCCCGGCTCCTGGCGGCCGGCTTCATTATGGAGGTGTTTTTTCCAGAGTGGTTGGCAAACCCGGTCTTGGTACTGAAGAAAAACAAGCAGTGGCGGATGTGCATTGATTATACAAGCCTCAACAAAGCCTGCCCGAAGGACCCCTTTGCTTTGCCAAGAATCGATCAGGTGATAGACTCTACATCCGGATGCGAGCTGTTGAGTTTTTTAGATGCATACTCAGGATATCACCAGATCAAGCTAAACCCGACTGACAGACTGAAGACCGCCTTCATCACGCCGTTCGGAGCCTTCTGCTACCTGACCATGATGTTCGGCTTGAGGAATGCCGGCGCCACCTTTCAGCGTTGCATGCAGAAGTGCCTCCTCAAGCAACTCGGCCGAAATGCCCACGTCTACGTAGATGATGTAGTGGTGAAGACGGAGAAGCATGGGACGCTGCTGGAAGACCTCAAGGAAACCTTTGAAAACCTACGCCGATTCCAGATTAAGCTCAACCCTGAAAAGTGTGTTTTCGGAGTACCAGCCTGCCAACTCCTTGGCTTCCTGGTCTCTGAACGCGGCATAGAGTGCAACCCCGTGAAGATCAAGGCCATCGAGAGGATGGAGGTACCCAGCCGACTATTAGATGTGCAGAAGTTCACCGGCTACTTGGCGTCCATCAGCCGATTCATCAGTCGGCTGGGCGAGAAAGCTCTCCCTTTGTATCAATTGATGAAGAAGACCACCTTTTTTGAGTGGAACCACAAGGCGGATGAAGCATTTCTCCAGCTGAAGAAGATGTTGACTACTCCCCCTGTGTTGGTGGCTCCGACTCCCAAAGAGCCCATGCTCCTGTACATCGCCGCCACCAGCCGAGTAGTCAGCACAGTCATTGTAGTCGAACGCAAAGAGGAAGGCAAGGCGCTCCCTGTCCAGAGACCGGTGTATTACCTGAGCGAGGTACTGTCGACCTCCAAGCAGAACTACCCCCACTACCAGAAGATGTGCTACGGTGTGCATTTTGCCGCCAAGAAGCTGAAGCCTTACTTTCAAGAGCATCCAATCACGGTGGTTTGCACAGCCCCGCTGGCCGAGATCATCGGGAGCCGAGATGCTTCTGGCCGAGTAGCCAAATGGGCCATAGATTTGGCTCCCTACACCATCTACTACCAGCCCCGCACCGCCATCAAGTCGCAAGCACTGGCCGACTTCCTCGTCGACTGGGCCGAGACCCAGTACCTGCCGCCAGCGCCCGACTCCACCCATTGGCGGATGCATTTCGACGGCTCCAAGATGCGCACCGGCTTGGGAGCCGGCGTCGTCCTCACCTCCCCTAAAGGCGACAAGCTCAAGTATGTGCTGCAGATCCACTTCGCCGCCTCCAACAACGTCGCCGAATACGAGGCGCTCATTCATGGGCTCCGGCTTGCCAAAGAACTCGGCATTCGCCGGATCCTGTGCTATGGCGACTCCGATTTGGTGGTCCAGCAGTCATCTGGCGACTGGGACGCCAAAGATGCAAACATGGCGAGCTACCGCTTCCTGGTGCAGCAACTCAGCGGATACTTCGAGGGGTGCGAGTTCCTTCACGTGCCAAGAAACGACAACGATCAAGCAGACGCCTTGGCACGAGTCGGCTCCACCCGCCAAGCAATACCATCCGGCGTCGCTCTTCAGCGCCTCCTTAAGCCGTCCATGAAGCCTTCACCAGAATCTGACTCCATCTTCGTGCCGGCTCCTCCCGAAGAAGTCGGATCCGACTCAAGAGCCCCAGCAGACGGCCCCAAGAAAATCATAGTCGAAGCCAGCCCGGGGACTTCAGAACCCGGCCCAGGGACTGCGCCAGTCGGCTCGGGGACTGCGCCAGTCAGCCCGGGGACTTCGTCAATCCAGCAAGCGGACGCAGACTCCAGCCCGCCGCCTCCCAGCCCAGCCGCCCTTGTCCAAGTCGCGGTGGTGGCAATCAAAGAAATAGCAGCACCTTCATGGGCGCAGCCTATCCTCAAGTTTCTAGTGAACAGAGAGCTGCCAACTGATGAAATCTTGGCTCGGCAAGTGCAACGCCGAGTGGCAGCCTACACCATAATCAACAAAGAGCTGGTCAGGCGTAGTGTTACTAGTGTCTACCAGCACTGCGTGGAGCCAGAGCAAGGCCATACAATCCTTAGAGACATCCACCAAGGCGAGTGCGGCCACCATGCAGCCTCAAGAGCACTCGTCGCTAAAGCCTTTCGGCACGGTTTCTTCTGGCCGACTGCCCTGGAAGAGGCTAAAGAGTTAGTCCAGAAATGCAAGGGGTGCCAGAAATTCCGCTCCAAGCCGCTTCAGCCGGCTTCTGCGCTGAAGACAATCCCCGTCGCCTGGCCCTTTGCAGTTTGGGGCCTGGACATGGTGGGACCATTCAAGACGGCCCGAGGCGGTCTGACTCATCTGCTTGTCGCGGTGGACAAGTTCACCAAGTGGATAGAAGCTAAGCCCATCAAGAAGTTGAACGGTCCGACTGCAGTGACTTTCATTGCCGACATCACGGTGCGGTACGACATACCGCACAGCATCATCACCGACAATGGCACCAATTTTGCCAAAGGCGCCTTGGCCCGTTTCTGCGCGACGCAGGGCATCCGACTGGACTTAGCGTCCGTTGCCCATCCGCAGTCAAACAGCCAGGTGGAGCGAGCAAACGGCCTCATCCTGTCCGGCATCAAGCCTCGACTGGTCAAACCACTCGAGCGTTCGGCCGGCTGTTGGCTTGAGGAGCTGCCAGCCGTCCTCTGGAGTCTGCGCACAACTCCAAACAAGTCAACCTGCTTCACGCCTTTCTTCCTCGTCTACGGTGCCGAAGCCATCATCCCGACGGACATAGAGTTCGAGTCACCATGTACACCGAAGAGGAAGCCGAAGAAGCACGTCATGACGGTGTCGACCTGCTGGAAGAAGGCCGGCTGTTGGCACTCAGCCGGTCCGGCATCTACCAGTAGAGTCTGCGCCAATACTACAACGGGAAGGTTAGGCCGAGATCGTTCCAAGAGGGCGACCTTGTGCTCCGGCTGATTCAGCGAACAGCCGGCCAGCACAAGTTGTCGGCGCCTTGGGAAGGCCCCTTCATCGTCAGCAAAGTGCTGGGCAACGGCTCCTACTACCTAATCGACGCTTAGAAGCCTCGAGCACGCAAGAGGGACGACTCCGACAAGGAGTCGGAACGACCATGGAACGCAAATCTTCTCCGAAGATTTTACAGTTGATGCAGTATGTACCACGCTATCCTTTGTATTAAAGTACCAAGACTTTGGGCCCCCTGAGATGAGCTCGGGGACTGCCCTTTTTGTTATCTGTGTGATAAGAATTATGCCTCTGATTATGCTACTCTTTGTTATGCCGCTTGTCACCGGGTTCGACTAGTCGGCCCGGGGACTTGCCTTCTTGCACTATGAAATGCTTCCTGCAGTCGGACAAGTAGTGTGCAACGCTTAAGACGTCTCCTGTCGAAAGCCGTAGCTCGCAGAGCGACTGTT
This sequence comes from Triticum aestivum, assembly GCF_018294505.1. NCBI lineage: Eukaryota > Viridiplantae > Streptophyta > Magnoliopsida > Poales > Poaceae > Triticum > Triticum aestivum. The sequence continues at coordinate 172,545,225 of NC_057807.1, read as the reverse complement.
GGTAGGCAGAGAGTAAGCAAGAACAAGCGCACACACGAAAAATGGCTAAGGACTCAAAGCATATGCATAGCCCAAGCCGGCTTCCAGCCTCTCTCTGAAGAGCTGACTCTCGAATAGTCGGCTCGCCGCCTTCTATCCAACTTGCTAAAAAACTCTAAAAAGGCCAAGTACTTGCCTTCCCTAAAGTAGCCAAGCATTTGACCTGCCGTAGTCCATGGAGCGGCTGTTCGTCTGGCAAAGCGGCGACTATGGAAAGGCGGCAAAGGAAAAAGTTAAAAAGAGCAATAAGCAAGGAAAGATAGAAGGCAGATAGATATTTACAAAACAAAGGCATATGGCCAAATTCAAGATACACCCCGCGGGTGGAATTGTGCAAATTGACAAGTTCTTTCAAAAGACTATTAAGACAGGAAAAATAAAGGCAAGACGGCAGCCTAAGGAGCGGCAGATGGGTTCGGAGGGTCGGCGGAGACGGCGGTGTCAGGCGCCGGAGCGGCCGGCTGGGCGGTCTCGGCTTGATCGCCTCCGGCGGCAGTCGGCCCGGTCGGACGCGGCTCGTTGCTGGAGGCGCGATTGAGCTGAGGCTGGTCGTCCGCTCGGTCTTCTGGCGCCTCCATCTCGTCTCCGTCCCCCGCCTCGTCTTCCTCCTCAGTGCTGGAGCTGATCACCTCTGTTGAGTCCTCGTCGTAGTCGGGGTTCATCCCGGACCACTCCGGAGGCACCTCCTCGCCGTTCGCGGCCCGCTCAGGAATGAAGACGCTGGTGTCGGTGTAGTTGGCGATCGCCGTCGCACGCTCGATGAGGGCGCCTTCCACAGCCGCCAGTTCTGCCTGGGCCTCTGACCGGAACGCGACCAGCCGATCCAGGTCCAGCCCTGGATACCAAGCCTTGACGAATTCCAAGGCCCGGCGTGCTCCAGCCCGGGCCGAGGAACCCTTCCAAGCCTCAAGACGGCTGGCTGCAACCTCCAACCAGTCGGCAGTCCGACTAGCAGTGCGCAAAGCCGGCATGCCTGGCCACAGGGCGGAGATCGCTTGGGCCCCGGTGCGTTGAAGCCGGCGCAGCAGCTGATGGGCCGACCGCAGACGGGTCTCGATGCTCAGGAGCTGCTCGTTAACGGTCAGGGGGGCGTTGGTGGCGATCTCCTTGGCATTTGCCCTCCGCGCCTCGCGATCAGCATCAATGGCTCGGGTGACCGCCTGCGAGTGGCCAGGGAAGAAGTCTGCCCAAAACAGAGAAGAAGCATAAGAAAGAATCAGAGTCGGCTCGGCTTGTAGCCGGCAGTTCGAAGAAAAGAAGCAAAGAAACTCACCGTCGACAATGTCCTCGATCTCATGGAAGCCGGAAGTCAGCATCGCCTCCCTGTCAGTCCAGGAGGAGCGCTCCATCTCGAACTCGGCCAGGAGAGCGGTCTCTTTCTTCCCCGCCTCGTCCCGAGCCGCCTTCAGCAGCTCCTTCTGCTCCGCTAACTGCTCGGCCAGCAAGTCGCGCTCTTTGGCGAGCTTGCCGCACTCCTCCTCCTTGGCGCGAAGGGCCATGCTGACTTCTCCCAACCGTTCCTGGAGAGCGGCATTGGCCTTTGAAAAACAAAGAGAAAAGACATTAAGTCATCAACAACAAAGGTCGCCGGGAAGATCCGGCCCAACTGCTCAGCAGTCGGCCTGAATCTTGGGGACTACAGCCCGCGGGTGCGCCAGCGTGCCCCCGCAAAAAAGAAGAAGAACTTACTCCAGCTCTCCGACAAGTCGGAAGTCCGCTTCTCCAGCCGCTCAACGTTACGGTTGAAGGCGGTGACGCGGAGGTTGTGATACTCCTGTGATAAACAATCGGACAAAAACAAAAATGAGGAACTCGCCAGTTTGAGTTCCGGGCCGCCTGCGCAGCAGCCGGCCCGAAACTCAGGGACTACACCCAGTGGGTTCGCTGGCGCGCCCCCACAGAGAAGGGCGAGAAGAGACAAAGTCAAAAAAGAAAAACGTACCCGGATAGACGCTCGCGACGCCAGATGCGCCCTGGTGAAGCCCTGGATGGCTTCGCCCTCGGCTCGCAGCTTCGCCTGCACGTCCAGGAGCGCCTGGTTCAGCGGACCATCGCCGCCTCCTCACACCCATCCAGTAGGCGCAGCACTTGACGCCTCAGCATCTGGAATGGCCGAGCTGGCGGCACCGTCCTCCAAGGGGCGTGGCGCCGAGACCGCCTTGGCAAGGCGGCAGCGCGCTGGTGAGGCGACTTGAAGAAGCAGCCTCGCCACCGCCTCGTCCTCAGCCGGCAACACTGGAGGGCCCGCCGGCTGCTTGCCACGCGGCGGAGGCGGCGGTGGCGGCGAGGCCGTGCCCGACGCGGAGGCCTCGCCTCCATCCTTCTCCACGATGGAGTGCTCCCCGCCGACTTCTCCAGTCTGCCCCGTGAACTCCGGGGGCGGCGGCACGGAGTTCAGCGGGACGACAAGCAGCGCCGACTAGCGGCGTGCGGTCTCCTCCGCCCGCTATTTTGCTGCTGCGGCGGCTTCGGCCTCCTCCAGCCTCTTCTGGGCGGAGGCCGCCGCTTTCTCAGCCTTCGCCTTCTCCAGACGGTTGGCCTCTTCCTCGTCGCGCTTCTCCCGCGCGTTGCGCTTCGTCGCCTCCCAGAGGTCGGCGGCAGGGTCAATCCACCGGGTGTTGGCGGACGTCTCGGCCGACCCCATGACAAAGGGGACGGCGACCCTCTCAAGAGAAAGAGGGGCCCTAAAGCAAAGAAGGAAATATAAAGACTCGGAAAAGATTTGTTGAAGAAAACAAGACAAAGGCGGCGAACGCTTACGCGGAGACCAGCGGCGGCTTATTCACCTCCTCTCGCTTGGTAGCGGCGGCCGCCCCCTTGAACTTCTTCGGCCGACCGCCGAGCGAACTCGGCGCGGCCCGGAGCTTCTTCGTGCCGACTTGACCGGCCAAGCTGGTGGAAGAACTTGCGCACGGATGGACGACTTTGGGTTGGCGGCACGGGACGACTTCCCCTTCGGCGTCGTCTTCTGGCCAGTCGGCGAAGGTCGCCGAGGGCCGGAGGCCGCCTTCCGCTCCCCCTCCTCCGCCTTCGGCGTCAGCCTCCATTGCCGCCGCCCCCAAGTCAGGGTCCTCGACATCGCTCTCCGCTCGATCTGGAGCGAAGTCACGGGGCTGTCCAGTGGCGCCGGCTGCGGGCGGGATGAGAGGGTTCTGACTCGAAAAAACCAAGAAGATCAGAAGTCAGATTCGGCTACAAAGAAAAACAGAAAGCAAAAATATATGACTTACCGCAGGAGGGGGGTTGGCACGCGAATACGGCTCTTTGCCGAACTGCCAATCTTCCGCGAGCTCGCAGTTCGCGATGTGATTCACCATCTTCGCCACCTCCGCGTGGGGCATGTCCCAGGTGCACATCCGACTCGGGTCTCGGCGGCCGCTCATCTGACTAATCAGATGAGGTCGGCCTTGGAGAGGGAGGACTCGGCGCGCCACGAAGGCGGCCAGCAAGTCGGCCCCGACCAGGCCTTCCGACTGCGTCAGCACCCGGAGTCGCGCGATGGCAGCGGCGCCGACGGGAGTCAGCGTCTGGGCCCGGTGGGACCAACTGGGAAGCCTCCCAGCCGGCGCGCCGGCCTCATAGGGCGGCAGGTTGACCCAGTCGCCCTCCGTGGCGACGTTCTTCACGTAGAAGTACGAACGCTGCCACATCTTCACCGACTTGATCAGCGCGATGGAGGGGAAGGGGTTGTCGGCGGTCGACCTGCGCATTGCGATGAAGGCGCCGCACTGAGCCGGCACGCCGGCGACGTGCGTGCCGAGCTTGGATTGAAAGAGCTCTCCCCACAGCTCGATGGTGGGGAGAACGCCGAGGAAACCCTCGCACAGGGTGGCGAAGGCGTCCAGCAGCACCACCGTGTTGGGAGTGAGGTGGTGCGGCTGGAGTGCGTTGAACTCCAAGAAGGAGCGGAGGAAGCCCCTCGCCGGCAGGCCCAGGCCGCGCATAAGGTGCGAGCGGAATATGACCCGCTCGCCCTCCTGCAGCGCCGGCCTTATTTCCCCCACGGGCGGGGCGCGGGCTCGCACCAAGTTCGCGCCGGGGAGCCGGCGCGTCTTGCGGAGGTGCTCGATGGCGTCGTCGTCCACTTCGGAGCCGTCCCAAACGCCGGAACGAACGGCAGGAGCCGCGGCGGAGGAGGAGCTCATCGCAGCGGTGCGGTGCAGCGTGGAGCAGCGAAGGCAGGAAGAAGAAGAAGCAGGAAGAAGCGGGGGAAGTAGGGAAGAACGATCGCGCGCTTCGTCGTCCCGCTCCCCCCGCCTATTTATAGGCCCGTAGGCTGAGAAGCTGATGGGGCGGCGTGGGATTAACTGCGCGCGAGACCCCACGCCCCCCACGATTATACCCACGAAGTTACTGCGTGCAGTAACGACATGGGGAACCCAACCGCCCGCACGGCCATAGCGGATCCGTTCGCGTGCCGAGGCGCGGTAGTGGCGGGCCCCGCCTGAGGGCCTGTCCCATCGCGCGCGTGGGCAGGCAGACTGCCCCTGCCATGTGGCGCCGTGCAACGGGGCCGCGGCGAGCGACCGCGGGAAGCATATCCGACACGCCGCCTAGTTCCCGCCGCGACGTTTGAAACTCCTCGAGGGGCAAGACGGCCCTTGGTGAATCCGACTCTAGCTAGACGATTTGAGGCAGGACTGCCCTTTGTGAGTCCGACTCCGGCCAGTCGGCTCGAAGGAAGACGGCGAGCAAGGCCAAGAATCCTACCACCGGAAGAAAGAAACTGTTGAGGCCCGCGACTTGTCATCCTTGGAGCCTCACCAGCTTCGGGGACTACTGTCGGAGTAATGGGCCACGGGTAGGCTAACCCGAGCCCCAGAACCTTTCAAGACATCGGGACAGACTGCGCCCCTCGAGTCCCAGAGGCGACTCCAAGATAAGCCGAGTCCCAGAAGGCGACTCCAAGATAAGCCGAGTCCCAGAAGGCGACTCCCATTCTAGCCGAGTCCCAGAAGGCGACTCCCATTCAAGCTGAGTCCCAGAGGCGACTCCGAAGAAGCCGACTATGGGGAGTCGGCCCGCGACTTCCAACCACCCGATGAGTAAAGGCAAGCATGGCCACAGTGTGCCGTACTCGCGGAGATCTCCGCCCGGCGCGGCACTGTCGCCATGCCAGACCTGACATCAGCCCTTGGGGCAGGGCCCTGTACCCATGACCTCCTGTCTATACGGCCCCAAGACGGCGGGGCCTACCAGTCAGCGAGAGTATTGAAGACGGCGAGAGCGCCGAGAGTCGGACCCGTTGGGAGTCGGCCCCCTGGAGTCGGCCGGCCCCTCCCACGGGTCCCATACGCCATTAACTAGACGCGATAGGGGAATGGCAACAGTGATCGCCCGTCAGGCGGCGGTACTGTTGCCATGACCCCATGACCAAGCCTGCGTCATTAGAAGCACGGCTACAGTAATCTGCAGCCGGCAAGACCTGCCCGCGGCGGAGACGGGCTGACGCCCTCGTACCAGGCCAGTCGGCGGGCCCCAGGAGTCGGCGGAGAAGACGGCGCCTGAGAGACAGACGGCTGGGACCCGCACCCAGCCGGTTTTACCATTGTAACCCTGGGGGGTAGGCCTATATAAACCCCCCAGGGCACCCATGCAAAGGGTTCGCATCCATTAGCATTAGACAGACCACATAGGATGGGGAGAGCTAGCCCTGCCCTCTCCTACCTCCAGAAACAGCTCTAGGAGCAAGCTTGTATACACTTTGCCATAGTGACCATGCGGAGACCCCGCAGAGCGGCAGTAGGGGTGTTATCTCCTTGGAGAGCCCTGAAGCTGGGTAAGATCCGCCGGCGTGCATGTCTTCTCCTCATCCCGTTTCTAGGCACCGGCGACGTTCTACTCGCCCCCACCATGATAAGCCATCCTTTGGCATATGCGCACCCAACCCCCGACACCCTTGACGCTCAAACGGGTCTTCATACCTTGGCTCCGCTCGGGGAGGGGCGTGCGACGACCAGGTCCGAGGGACCTGGCTGGGTGGCGTGTGCTCGGGCGTGGCCCGGGAGCAGCCCTCGTGCCCAGCCCCCTCGCGTGGCGCTCCCGAGGGGAGGCATTGCGATGAGTCCAGACACTGAGCTCTGGGCTCCCTGAGGTTGATACAGCCGTGGGCTGCCCTCAGTTGTTTATCACCAGCGCGGAGCATAGCGCTTTCGTATGTGTACGGGCATAGCCGCTCCTTGGCAGTGTCGTCAGCCAGCGGAGCATGGTGCTTCACCTGGTACGTGGGAGGGGGGCTCCCCTCCGGGAGGAGCCCCCGGGGCATGTACAGCCCCGCCCTGACACGTGGCCGGCACGGTAGGGCTATGAGAGGTGTATCTGGGCACCCGTGAGCCAGCGCGGGACTCACGGGGCCCTACCTCGAGGCGGCTTGCGCCTGGTTCTGGGCCTTTGTCGGTGGTACATTCCTGCAAGATGTTTAAAATGCAAATGCTCTACGTCCTCAGGTTCCGGCCCTCGAGTGAGCTCAGCCGCCGCTGGTATGATAGGTCGCGATGCCGTGGGTCAAGGCCAGGGGTGAGGGCTGGAGAGCCAGTAAGAGCTCCTGAGTCCCGATGCTCAGGCGCCCCCTTTTAACGTGCAAGCGCTTTGCAAGAGAGATGAGAGGCCCGTGGTAGGCAGCGGCCGATAATCATAAGCAGGTTAAGCATGAAGAAGCGAATCAACTTAGACAGATGTAGAGAAATTCACACGCCACTAGGTCAGGCCCAAGCGGCTTGGGGATGATGTAGCCCGAGGGGCGCCCCCAACAAGGTAAGCTGAAGACATAAGCAAAACGGATACATGCCGCAGGGACAGACCCACGCGACCTGGGAATGATGCAGCCCTGAGGGCGCTCCTAGCTGAAACAAAACTTGAGAGAAGTCACATGATACCATTGCAGAGCGAGTGTCGGAGTAGCTGATGGTGCATGGTAAAGAAGCCAATCCTTACGATCCCTAGGAGCTCCGAGCCTCGGGAGGCTCGGGAGGTCCGGGCGGCTCGGCGAGGTCCATCTCCATTTCTTCCAGGAGCACGCAATGCTTGGCCACCTGAGCTTCCAGAATGCTCATCATCAGGCGCTGGTGGGCAGCAGCCGCGTTCGGCAGGCCGAAGGGCATGCAAACGTAGCTGTGCGGTGGACCCTCGCAACATCCCACGCGCGAAGGCCAGAAGCACTCTTGCAATGCGACTCGATTGAGCCCTGGGTAGTCAATGCAGACGCGCAGCCCGCCATCCTTGCCTGGATGGGGAGCTACGCTGGGCAGGCGGCGGTTGCCGCGCATGACTCTCGATTCCTGCAACTCCTGAGCGACCTTGGTGATGAACTCCTGAGGGTTGGGCCCTCCTTGCCTCATGCCTTCCTGAGGGAAACGTGCCGTGAAGCACGCCTCCAAGTGGTGCTCGAGTGCCTCCCTCGTGATCTTGGCAAAGTCAGTGGCTCCCCAGGAGAGAACCCCCGAGCCTTGCCCGAGGAGGGCGCCGCGCGCGCCTCCCTAAGCAATGAGAGTCTCCTGAGGTCTTGAGCCAGGAGACGTCTTCTTCTTCTTGGGGGCTGCTTCAGGAGGGTTTCCACTCTTGCTGTCTGGGTCCTCGATCGACGCAGCTTGGAAGGCGCGCTCGAGAGAGCACGCCGCATCCTTCTCTTCACAGGGGACCGTGATGACTCCGCCACTTCCTGGCATCTTGAGGACATTGTAGCCATGGTGAGTCACTGCCATAAACTTGGCCAGAGCGGGGTACCCGAGGATGGCATTGTATGGCAGGCGAATGTGAGCAACGTCGAAGTCAATGAGCTCGGTACGGTAGTTCTTGCGCTGCCCAAAGGTGACGGGACAGTGGAACCATCAGTGACTCCTGAGAAAGGCTTGGTTGGTTGAAGCTGGTCGTATGGCACTTGAAGATTGTTGAACGTCTCGACGGACAGGACGCTGAGCCCTGCTCCACTACTGATGAGGGTCCTGGTAACTTGCACATTGCTGATGACTGGGGAACAGAGCATCGGGAGGACACCGGCCGTTGCCGCGCACTTGAGTTGATCTGCTGAGCTGAACATGATGGTGGACGCAGACCACCTGAGGGGCGCGTGGCCTCTAGCTTGGGGAGGATTGCATTCACTTTGCGAGCAAACTGCTTGAAGATGCGCTGAGAGGCTGGGGCCTGAGTGCCGCCCAGGATGCAAGCGATTGCTCGCGGCTCCTGGAAGCCCCCAGCCCCCTCGTCCTGATGATGGTCGTCATTCCTTCTTGGTGGTGGTGGCAGAGTAGGAAGCCCTGCGTTGCCTTGCGGGTGATCCTCACGAGGCTGATCCCTCCAAGCTCCCTCGCGAGGTTGGTCCTGCCAGCGGTCCTCGCGAGGCCGGTCGCGCCATCCTTGGCGAGGGCCACGGTCGTCCCATCGTCCTCCACCTCTTCCTTCGCCCCGGCCGTAGCCCCGATCGTTACGCTAGGGGCATCGACCGACACGGCCTTCTCGCACGGCCCTGAGCTCTTGGCATACGTTTGTGTTGTGGGTATGGAGGTCATGGTACACACAGTACCTGCTGCCCTTGGATGACTCCGGCTGGTTCCTGCCGTGCTTCATGTCAGGCTCTGCTGCAAGCACAGCTGCTCCCTTGCGCTTCACATCCTTGGCCTTGGCTTTCTTCTCTTCTGGGTCTGCTGCTGGGAGCTCGAGAAGGGAGAGGCATACCTCCTCAGCCCTGGCGCACTTGGTCGCCAGGTTGAACAACTCCAAATACGTACACAGATCTTCGTGGATTGCCAGTTCCTCCTTCATCTTGACGTCGTGGACGCCATCAGAGAACGCCGAGATGATGGCCTCCTCGATCACCCTAGGAATCTTGAGGCGGGCGTCGTTGAAGCGCTGGATGTACTTCTGCAAGATTTCTCCGGGCTGCTGCTTGATGCGGCGCAGGTCACCCACGGCCAGCGGGAGTTAGCGATGGGGTGGCGGTGCGGCCTTCCCGCCGCACCGAAGGATGCAGCAACGAGGCCTGCTGCTCGTTCCCCGCCGGGCCGGTGGTGGCGTTGGCGGCAGGCAACGGGTAACGATGGGGACACCCGCCGACGGGAGCCGTCTGGGCGACTCGGGCAGCGAGAGCAGCCCGACGCTCGGCGCGAGCCCGGCGAGCGTCAGCCATGGACATGACAGGAGATCGAATGCTGGACAGCGAAAGAAAGATTCCGGCGCACCCCTACCTGGCGCGTCAAATGTCGGATGTTGGGTTCTGGCAGACCCTTAAGGTTCGAACTCTGGGGTGCACGCGAAGATCTTCCCCCTACCACTCCACATCTGATCACCTCACGAGAATCTAAGCTAAAACGATGAACAACACGAGGAACACAAGATTTATACTGGTTCAGGCCACCATTGTGGTGTAATACCATACTCCGGTGTGTGGTGTGGTGGATTGCCTTAGGGGCTGATGATGAACAGTACAAAGGATGAACTGCCTCGCCAGAGGTGTTCTTGAGCTGGTGCGATGAACTGCTTGGATGAGTTCGGTCGCCTCTCGATCTAATGAGTACTCGATGAGATCTCTCCCCTACTATGGTGGCTATCCCTATTTATAGAGTGGCTCTGGTCCTCTTCCCAAATATTGAGTGGGAAGGGCGCCAACAACGGCCATTTTGGAGGGAACATCTAGTACAAGTTATCCCGACTAAAGTTGGTCTTAGGCTGCCAAAGGCACTGGCGATGACGCTGTCTTGGGCTCCATGGTGACCTCCATCCTGCCGCTCTGCTGGTCTTGGTCTCGTTGTGCTGAAATGGCAACCTTTGCCTAATGCCTCGGTACTCCACGCATGTGCTTACCCCCTTTGCACCAAAGAGGAAACAAGGGTGCTGTGCAGGCTGGCGCCCGCCTGGCGTCCGCCTGGTCTCAATCGTCACGACTTGCATCACGAGCACCTCGCGAGGTACCCTGCCTTGATCTCTCCGCCTCCTCGCGAGCCTGCCTAGCGAGTCCTGAGGAACTCTTGTGTCGTCCGCCCTGCGAGGCTTGGCCCCTCGTGAGGGTCTTGAGTCTTGGCGCTGATGAAGATGGGCCGTAGTGGGCCACCACTCGAGCCACGCCGCAGGCTGCAGGCAGGCAAGTCTAGGGACCCCCGTTCCTAGAATGCCGACATGAAGTGCGCTGCACCATGGATAGATAGTGCCTCAACATCCAATGGGGCTTCTTGTAGCCACGCCGAACCATCAGCGGCGAAGCCGAGGGCGCCGAAGCGGATCTCACCGCTGAGTGTCAGTCCGCTGGAAACCATGGTGAAGGTGGTAAAATCACAACTATGCTAGAAGACACTAAACACCTGCCCCATGGTGGGCGCCAACTGTCGTGGGTGTAAGTCTTACAGTAGTGTGAAGGGGTACTAAATAGAGGGCAGAGCCTAGCTACGACACAGTTGTTACACTCGAATTTACGAGTTCAGGCCCCTCACAGTGGAGGTAATAACCCTACATCTCGGTGCTCGGGAGCTTGATTGACTTGAGTGTATGGATTACAAAGGATCGGGAACCCTTGCCATGGAGCGGGGGGTGGCTTAAATAGAGTGCGCCTCCGCCCCATGAATGTTGTCGTTACCAAGGGTTTAAAGGGGGGTTTCAGGACGGCCATTACTGGTAATGGGCTTATTAATTACACTTGATGAGGTCGGACGCATGTCCTGACCGTTGCGGTTCTAGAGAGTCTCCTGGTCTTCATCATCCGAGTGTTGACATGTTCGGTCGAGTGAAGGAGGCCGGTCGAGTGGAACTCTGTCCTCCGAGTGGTTGGTATCCTCTGAGTGGATCATCTGGTTGTAGAGCATCTAAATGTTGTCCTGGCCCTGGGCCCAGTATGAGATGTATGGTATCCTAGGGTAGAGTCTGTAGGTTAGGCCTATTACCCTACCCTTTGTCCATGTCCCCATCAAATGACCCTAATTTTTGTTGGACCTTCTAGATAAGATACAAGGAATCTCTCATGGAAAGGCTCATTCTCAATGACCATATCTTCAAACAAGTCAATTTATGTCTTCCCAAGTAATGTCTTGTTGTGGGGCCAGCAAGACACATATATCCATCAAAGATTCATCGAGGCGATGTGGAGGCTAATGAACCCGTGGATCTGCCAAAGACAAAGGTACTCAAGCGCAGTACAGCCATGGAGCAGGTGCTCCATAGCCTCCTTCGAGATGCCAATGTCGAAGAGGTCGAGCTACTTGAGTTGAGGGAGAAGAAGAGCGGGCATGCCATTAAATTGGGGAAAATAGCAGGAGCTGAACCTGGCGTGGTGCAGCGTTGGTGCGAGGCAAATCGTAGAGGCGGAAGAGAGCGACATCGTCCACCTTCAAACCTGAGCTCCTCGAGCTGATCTAGGGGCGGGGATAAGAACCACTTGTCGAACTTGGCTTGGACCTTGTAGTTGTGTTGGCGTTCGGGATACGGGGGTACCCAGACTTGCCTACTTGCGGCCCACTGCAAGGCTCCATCGATGGACTGGTACGGCCCGGCTTCAACGTCAACAACTCAAGACCCTCGCGAGGGGCGAAGCCTCGCGAGGCGGATGATGCTAGGACCCTCGACGGGATCGGCCTCCTCAGGCTGGCTCCCGAGGGGCGGAGAGTTCTATGCAAGGTGCACCTCACGAGGCTCAGCTGACGTGAGCCATGACGACCAAGGCCAGGCGGGCGCCAGCAGGCGCAGAGTACCAGTTTCCTCTTTGGTACAAAGGAGGCAAGCAACATGAGCGGAGTCCCGAGGAATCAGCCAAAGGTTTCCATTCTGGTGCAACAAGACCAAGACCGCCAGGACGGCAGGACGGGGGTCATCGCCGAGACCACCGCAGTGTCATGACCAGAGGCTTTGCGCAGGAGAAGACCGCTTTAGTCAAGATAGGATGTACTTCTTGTCCCCCTTCAAATCTGGCCGTTGTGGTATCCCTTCCCGCCAACATTTGGGAAGAGGACCAAGGCCACTATAAATAGGACTTAACCACCACCATAGAGGGGGGTAATATCCATGCTCACCCGACCACCTCACCAGCTCTCTTGAGCTCTAGAACACCTCACCTCCTGATGCTAGTTCATCCACTGTACTAGTTCATCCTCAGCCCCTCAAGGCAATCCACCAAAACGCTGGAGTAGGGTATTACACCGCAAGGTGGCCTGATCCAGGATACACTGTTGTGTCTCTCTGTCCCTTTGAGCTCGACGCGCTAGGCCTGAGGATCGCGAGTAGGCAGGCTGGGTAGGTTGAGATCTCCGCATGCACCCCAGAGTTCGAACCTATCAAGGGTTCGTGGAACTCGAAATTCGACAAGTTGGTACTGAACATGTGGATGTCAAGGCGTCTGGCTGGCCCAAGGTGCTATGCAAGGATCTTGGAGACTGCGGCCATGCGTTTGCAATCCTCATCGCAGAGGCAGCTATCGACACTGATGTTGAGGGGGATGCAGCACCAGCATGGACACCATCACCGGGAGAGAGGGGTGGTCTGCATGGTAGATTTGGTGGGGAGGAGGGCGATGATGACAAGCAGCATGTCATCGGGGAGGCTGCTGATGAAGTCTAGGCTCGCCGGATGCAATTTTGGCTCGAGCAGCCTCCGCTTGTTGGTTGCCTCATCGTCCATCTCAACTGGCAGCAAAGCCGGTGTACACGTGTGCTGCTGTGTATTGTGTGATGGGTGTGCGTGAGTGCGTCCTTGCGTGCATGCCGCGCAGTTGTGTAGTATGTGTGTTGTCGTAGTGTGTGTACTAACACAGAAGAAGTGTGCACTCAATTTAGTAGCATGCGGTGTGCTACCGCAAGTGGTTTCTAGTTTGTTTATTTCACCCCGTGTCAGATGGGCCTCTAGTTTATTTATTTTCACCCACTGCCACATGGGCCAGCACGCCTAGATAGAGAACACGAGCTAACAAGGCACCATGTAGACTGGTTGACCGATCAACTAAACAATATACGGAGCTATACGCTGACGTAGTGACCATATAACCCCTCGGTAAAGAGAGATCAAGTGAGAGGGGAGGCTCGTGAGAGACAGAGAGAGAGAAAGAGATACTCCCTCCATTTGATAATGTAGTGCCTATAATTTTTTGAAAAGTCAAACTTTTGAAACTTTGACCAAGTTTATAAAGAAATTACTTATATCTATAATACCAAAGACATATGATATGAACTACATATTGTGATGATCTAATGATCAGTCCAGATGTAATTTTTTTTCTCCATATATACCTGGTCAAACTTTTGTGGGGTTTGACTTTTCAAAACATCCATATGTTATGGACCTGAGAGAGTACCTAACTAGAGAGAGTGTGTGTTTTTGTGAAAAAGAAAGAGTAAGTGTGCAAAAAGTGTGTGTGTGTGTGTGTGTGAAAGAGACATGGACAACACACGATAAAGTAGGGAAAAATTGTGTGTGTCTTATGCAAACATATCACGCATGCATCTTCGAGAGCGGAAGCGAGGTGGGGAGATAGTGTGTGGTTGTTTGCAATGGAGAGAGAGACCCCTAGCACGTGGCCAAGAGAGGTTTGGCAAACAAGGGAGAGAGGTCGAGAGAGACGTATGGAGAAAATGTAGGCATGGGGAGGGAGAGAGTGTGTATTTGTGATAGAGATCCCCTCGAGATCGTGAAGGGACTACATGGGTGGGATATCGAGCGACATGGTGTGTGAGCGATAGAAGATACCCCAAGAGAGGTCGAGATAGACCTAGGATGGAGGAGACAATACATGTGTTTGTGATGGATAGTGAGATATAGCCGTACCTAGGGGGAGTGCACATGCCTATGATGGAGTGAGAGATATTGGTACTTAGGGGGGTGCATGTCAGATAGAGAGAGAACGAGGGGAGAGAGTATTAGATGGGTCTATCTAGTGCGAGCGAGATATGTGTATGTGTGACCTAGGGAGATATAAAGTTTGACAAAGAGAGAGGAGCCCCGATACGGCTGAGTGGTGTGTGAGAGAGTTGAGAGAGAGAGAGAGTGAGGGAGAGAGATACTCCCTCCGTTCAATAATGCAGTGCATATAAAAAAAATTAAAGTCAAACTTTAGAAACTTTGACCAAGTTTATAGAGAAAATTATTTATATCTATAATACCAAAGATACATCATATGAAAATACATCTTGTGATAAATCTTATGATCTATGTTTTCCATTCTAGATGTAAATTTTTTTATCCACATACCTGGTCACACTTTGTGAGGTTTGACTTTTCAAAAATTCTATATGCTATGGACCAACGAGAGTACCTAAGTCGAGAGAGATCAAGTGTGCATGAAGGAGAAAGGGTGAGTGTGCAAAGAGAGAGAGAGAGAGAGAGAGAGAGAGAGAGAGAGAGAGAGAGAGTGAAACAGAAAGGGACAGCACACGATAAAATTGAGAGAAAGTGTGTGTGTCTTATGCAAACATATCACGCATGCATCTCTGAGAGAGAAAGGGGGGTGAGGAGATACACGCCAACAAGGGACAGAGGTTGAGAGGGACGTATGGAGAAAATGTAGGCATGGGGAGGAGAGAGGGTGTGTTTGTGATAGAGAGATCCCCTCGAGATCATGAGGGGACTATATGGGTGAGATATCGAGAGACGAGGTGTGCGTGCGATAGAAAGATGCCCGGAGAGAGATCGAGTAGACCAAGTGAGGGAAACAGGCATTGCGTGTGTTTGTGATGGAGACTGAGATATAGTCGTATACCTAGGGGGACTGTGTGTGCCTACAATGGAGTGACAGATAGTCGTACTTAGCTAGGCGGGATATTGTGGGTGTGTATGCATGTGAGATGGAGATAGAATGAGAGAGAGAGAGAGAGATTTTAGATGGGTATATCTAGTGTGAGTGAGATATGTGTATGTGTGACCTCGGGATATAGATAGTCTGAGAGAGACAGGGAAGAGCCCCGAGACGGTGGAGTCGTGCGTGAGAGAGTTACAGACAACAAGCATGGGAATTTGTGTGCGTACGATGAGTGCACCCTAGATATTTAGCTTAGACTAGAGAGCCATACATTATGTGCGAGAGAGACCTATACATGGAGTGTGCATGCGAACTGGAAAGACTATGAGAGAGAGGGGGGGGAGAGGGACCGACAAGGATTGTGTTTGTATGCACACGATAGAAACGAAAATGGTCGGTTAGAGAGAGAATGGGAGTCCGGGAGAGGGGAGATGTCGCATTTATGCATCAAAGACTGGTATAAACCATGATTCGGTATAAAATTGCATTCAAATGTTTGAATTGGAGAACATGGTGTTTGCGGTCCACACATGAACGGAGATATGAGTATCAAACATGTTCATTAGTTTGACTTTGAGCATGTTCATGGAGTACTATAATACAACATGCTACTCAATTGAGGTGTTGAATTTTGGATTTAGTCCACGATTTTGACTAGGTCAACGAGCTATTTCATTGAATTGAGATATTTCATTTCTGGTTTGATTCCCGTTTTATGAGTGGGTCAACTATTTCTCAAATAAACCGGTAGCAATGAGCATGTAAAAACACATTAGTCCCAAGCATCATCTCGCCATCTAAAAAAGAAATCGCAAGCTAAATATTTCAAATTTACATTTGAATCGACTTGGTAAGGTAGACGTGGATGATTGTTCTCACAAAATTTGAATGAACTGCTAAACACCCTCTGCTCGGTGGAATTCACCTGAGCAAATAAGAGGGAGATGCAGAATTACTGGCCTATCTGGGACCCACATCAATTGGCCATTTGTATAATGAGGGTAGGTTTGTAACTTCATCCAAGCGCACCCTCTCCTCGGCCGAAATGACAGGCGCCGAATAATTCATAAACCAAGGGCGGAAAAACACCCTCTCCTCGGCCGAAATGGCAGGCGCCAAACAATTCATAAACCATGGGCGGCAAGACACCCTCTCCTTTGTCGAAATCGCTCATTCCCACTATTTGGAGAAGCAAAGTTACCCTACTATCCCCGACCCTCAAGACACAGACCCAATCCCACAAGCCAAAAAAAGGCAGGGGTAGAACTGTAACTTCCCCACATTTCAGACAAATGCGTGAGTAAGACATGGTTCCCCCTCCCAATTCCCCATTCATACACCATGGGCACCAAATCACCTTCTCCCCAGCCGCGAAACCTCAGCCCCTCCTCCATACCCCCCACCACCACCACCACACCAGATTCACCACCACCATCCTCCCCAATGCCGGAGTCGTTGTCTATTTATCGTCGTGCATTGGTACGTGTGCCTCTTCATGCTACCGGAGCTACCTCGATGATGACCATGTGAATCGTATTGGAGCCGATTCAAATGCGCTGTTGTGCATGACTCTAGAGTGGCTCCAACTATGGACATGTCCAGCGCCCCTTGCGCTGCTCCCCCATAGTCATTGACCGTTGCAACATATATGCTTTCCCACCACTAGGAGCCCCCGCAACCACAACGGCCTCGCTGACTCAGCAGCTGGAGCTGCTTACCTCACCGGGCCGCAAAATAGGTCATACACTCATCTTAAGTCACTTTATCTAGGTGTCAGTCACCTGAATTTTTATTGTGGGTCAGCCAACTCCCAATGGACGGAAGCAGCACCCCTCGAGGCGACAGAGCTCCTAGGCTGCCGGTTTGCTGGGGCAGCAGTGCCTCGGTGTCTGTCGTAGGATTGCAGGGGCGCAGGTTCGCCGCGGAAGCAGTGCTTATGTGCCTCTCTTAGTGTTGTGTGGGGTCAAGGTACTGCTGCCGCCAGGATCTGGATGACGACGGGTCTTTGAGGTATGGCTGGGGGCTTCCCAACCATGGTAGTTCAGTGGGGCAGGGGACTAGGTGGTGGTCCGACCTATCGCGGCCAGGGACAGCGGAGGTAGACTGCTCTGCTGGTGGTCACTGGCTATTCAGGGAAGATCCCAAACAGTGTCAGTTGGGAGGCACAAGACGGCCATACAGGCATAGGGTGTAGATCGGACAGTACCAAAAAAAGCATGTCACCCCAATTTAGTTTTAATCAATTGACGTGTGACCAGTCTCGTACCTTAGTGTTGATCTCCTAGGGTATTTCTTCAGATTAGAGATATGTGTTGTTCTTAACATTGTGTGTTTTCTGCATCTTCAGCCACACCGTCTTCCTTCTTACCGCAGCTGCTCCAACAAGGGAAGCATACACACGAAGGGAGCTATAGTCCCCACTCAAGAGTTCCCTGCCTGGAATGTGCCTGCCCAACATGGACAGCCACAAAAACTGCAGTGACATCGACAAGTCAGCAGATGATGCTCACTCCTATGGAGGGCGGCCATATGGGTTGTAGCCTCATCTTACTTGTGTGCAACATTTATGGCTTCGTTATTCCTATAAGCATGGAAAATAGATTATCACATGTCACTTTACATTTATGTTGATCTCTTAAGAGTCTTACTTCAGATAAGAGACGTGTTCAAGAGTTAACATTGTTCCATAGTTATCATCCATCAACCAATGCTATCCCACAGGCTGGTGATTATACCACTTCTAATATTACCTATGTTGTTTTTCTTTAATACTTTTGTGTGCCATCTAGTTAATCTTTATTACAACAATACATATTCTGTAGCTATCATCTGTGTTCTCCCATTAGTTTTTTAGACGTGTTGCTGCTAGTTAAGTCCAATCCTACTATTTAAGTCGTCTCCTACAGGCACTCATTACATAATCTCACTACTAATTGTCTTCCATGCATGTCATATATGATTGCACACACTAAAATTGAATATCAGAACAAATCCACAAGAACCTCGCAGAGCAATGTAAGGGCCAACAAACTCGGCGTCAATGATATCCAGTATGATGGAACAGTTAAATGTAGTTCTTCAAAAGAGTTGCAAAAAGATGATGTATCTTATTCACCCCACAAGGTCCTTGCTCTAACTTGTCCCATGATATGGGTAGCATCATTCATATAATGTCCTACAGTGCATCTACTCTGTTACAATGCCATGTTCTTAGCCTGCTGATCATACATGTAAATATGCCATGCCTTCCTGTTTTTCAGTATCTATTCCATTCATGATAACATATTTTCCAATTCAAGTACTATCATTGTACTCTGGCGCAATGCCATCTACTTAGTTTGGACATCATGCTTCTGAATATCTCATGCATTGTTATTCATCAGTATGTACTCCATCCATCTACCATAACATGTTTATTTTACATTGAAGTATTGTTCTACTGGTCTGTTGCAATGCCATCTTAGTTTCCCCATCATGCAAGCATATGTTGCCTTCTTGTTTCTATGTACCTATTCTAGCTATCATACAGTTTTACATTCAACTAGTGTTTCTTTTACTCTATTTTCCTATCATATGCCTATCTCTTACATCATACTCCCTCTGTCCGAATTACATGTCGTAGAAATGGATAAAATGGATGTATCTAGAACTGAAATATGCCTAGACATATCCATTTATTTCCAGATGGAGGGAATACATGTCACTATTTCATGCCTTTCTATTCTTCAATACCTATTCCATCTCTCTGTCATAGCATGTTATATAATTTGCATCAACGGCTATAACAATTTGGGTGACGTGGCTTCATGAGAAGACAGGAAAATCACCTAGCGGGGTTCCCCTATTTAGATATAGAATATTTTGATTGAGGTATTGCATGTTCATCTTTTTGTGCAAGCCCTTGCAGGAGGGGCAAATGATGAACACGAAGAGGTCTTCGAGGGTGTCCTCCCATGGCTTCTTGTTGCTGCTGGCAATCTTGTAATGCGTTTGTATGTTGATGAGGGTCGACACATACAAGTCGGAGTCCGAGAGTACCTCAAGGTCGTCATAGGTGTCTACTGTAGTGAAGGTGTAGCCGCGGGTCTTGAGAAACTTGGACAACTTGGCATAATCCTTGTTGGGCCTGGAGAAGTGGTAGATCAGAACATGCTTGCACACACATAGGTGTGTAACGGAGACGCGTCGATACCCTCAATGAGATATGATGAAGTCAAGGTAGAGCCCATGACCTTGTACCGCTCCTCATTCAGCCACCTCTCAAAATTGGTGATCTTACGGTCAGCTGCCTCGAGCCATGCATATTGTTGAATTAAATTGTGTATATGAGGTGGCGACATATTTGAGTTTGTGATTCTATTTATTGTTCTATGTGCCATGGGAATTGGTAGGCTGGTAGAAAAGATGTTAAAGATGATCTGTACTATTAAAGGAGAATCTGGAGTCGTCGTCGTCCTGCCGGTTTGACCGTCCTCCCATAGTGAACACATGAAAAAAAGGAAACAGTCCATCCCACATGCACTATGAAACACGAAAAACTGCCACCACACATGCGCGCACACGTCCCCATCTCTCCCCAACCCCTCGCTACCGAAGTCCCGATCCATACTCTCTCAACCGTCCCCGCTTGTGCTCCCCATCCCGCTCCTAAACTCCCTGTGATCTACTCATTCCTACTATCTGCATCCAGAGATAGAGGAAGGAGCGCTGTGACGGTGCTGGCCTAAGCTCCTGGGAAAGAGCGGCGGCACTGACCTACTCTATTGCTATAGTGAGATAGAAACTTCAAAATGCTTCTACTTGTAGCTATACCATGTCTCGTTTTTCTTCTAGGGTTCATATTAGTTGGTTGATATGATTTTGAGGTTAGGATAAATCATTGCTTCCTAATCAAGAAGTTTGGCAAGAGCAACACCAAGTTTTAGTTCATCACGTACTCTGGTCAATGGTAGTTGTCCTCTCGTGGTTGGTTGTATTATGGATGTCTCTTGTACCACCAACATATTGGTTTAGTGCTTAGCGTGATTTTCAGGCTTGGTAACAAGAAGATCATAATAGTGTAGCTAGGTGTTGATAAGGATATTCTTTGGTCCTCTTAACTACTGAGACATAGAATAGAAGAAGGATAATCCTGCCACCTTCAACCATTATTAGACTGTCATGCCCAAGTATTTCTGCAAGATGTCCAAGTCTGTCAAGAACTAGGTATTGATGACCCACAAGTATAGGGGATCTATCGTAGTCCTTTCGATAAGTAAGAGTGTCGAACCCAACGAGGAGCAGAAGGAAATGACAAGCGGTTTTCAGTAAGGTATTCTCTACAAGCACTGAAATAGTAGGTAACAGATAGTTTTGTGATAAGATAATTTGTAACGGGTAACAAGCAATGAAAGTAAATAAAGTACAGCAAGGTGGCCCAATCCTTTTCGTAGAAAAGGACAAACCTGGACAATTTCTTATAATGAGAAAAGCGCTCCTGAGGACACATGGAATTATCGTCGAGCTAGTTTTCATCACGCTCATATGATTCGCGTTCGGTACTTTGATAATTTGATATGTGGGTGGACCAGTGCTTGGGTACTTCCCTTTCTTGGACAAGCATCCCACTTATGATTAACCCCTATTGCAAGCATCCGCAACTACAAAAGAAGTATTAAGGTAAACCTAATCATAGCATGAAACTAGTGGATCCAAATCAGCCCATTACGAAGCGACGCATAAACTAGCGTTTAAGGTTCTGTCACTCTAGCAACCCATCATCTACTTATTACTTCCCATTGCCTTCCTCTAGGCCCAAATAATGGTGAAGTGTCATGCAGTCTACGTTCACAGAACACCACTAGAGGAGAGACAACATACATCTCATCAAAATATCAAACGAATACCAAATTCACATGACTACTAATAGCAAGACTTCACCCATGTCCTCAGGAACAAACGTAACTACTCACAAAGCTATTCATGTTCATGATCAGAGGAGTATTAATATGCATTAAGGATCTGAGCATATGATATTTCACCAAGTAAACCAATTAGCATCAACTACAAGGAGTAATCAACACTACTAGCAACCCACAGGTACCAATTTATGGTTTTGATACAAGATTGGATACAAGAGATGAACTAGGGTTTTGAGAGGAGATGGTGCTAGTGAAGATGTTGATGGAGATTGACCCCCTCCCGATGAGAGGATCGTTGATGATGACGATGGTGATGATTTCCCCCTCCCAGAGGGAAGTTTCCCCGGCAGATCAGCTCCGCCGGAGCCCTAGATTGGTTCCGCCAAGGTTCCGCCTCGTGGCGGCGGAGTTTCGTCCCGTAAGCTTACTTATGATTTTTTCCAGGGTAAGAGGCTTCATATAGCAGAAGATAGGCACCAGAGGGCCAACAGGGGGCCTAGGAGATAGGGGGCGCAGCCAGTAGGGGGGGCGCCCCCCACCCTCCTGGCCAGGATGTGGGCCCCCTCTGGTATTTTCTTTGCTCAGTAATTCTTATTAATTCCAAAAGTGACTTCCGTGGACTTTCAGGATTTTTGGAGCTGTGCAGAATAGGTTTCCAATATTTGCTCCTTTTCCAGCCAGAATTCCAGCTGCCGGCATTCTCCCTGTTCATGATAAACCTTGTAAAATAAGAGAGAATAGCCATAAGTATTGAGACATAATGTGTAATAACAGCCCATAATGCAATAAATATTGATATAAAAGCATGATGCAAAATGGACGTATCAACTCCCGCAAGCTTAGACCTCGCTTGTCCTCAAGTGGAAGCCGAAATCGAAAAATGTGTCCACATGTTTAGAGATATTGGTGTCGATAAAAATAAAATACGGACATGCGGGCATCGTGATCATTCTTATAACAGCAACATATATGATTTTGTCATATGATTTCTCATGCTCAATTAACAATCTATTCACAATATGAAGTATGTAACATAAACTTCATTGAGAACTAACAAACTATAATCTCAGTCATTGAAGCAACTGCAATTTATCATAACATCAGAAAGAGTCAAGAATAGAGCTTTTCAGGAAGTCCACATACTCAACTATCATATAGTCTTCAACAATTGCTAACACTCACGCAATACTTATCGTTATGGAGTTTCAATCAGACACAGAGAAAGATAGGGGCTTATAGTGTTGCCTCCCAACGTATTCACCTTTGGGTGATGTCAACAATAATAATTCATGCTAACTTACATCCAATTGGATATATGTATCAGGATCTTACCAACACGAGGTGCTTGCCAAAGGATAAAATTAAAAAGGGAAAGGTGAGGATCACCTTGACTCTTGCATAAAGTAAAGACATAAAGTAAAAGATAGGCCCTTCGCAGAGGGAAGCAGAGGTTGTCATGTGCTTTTAGGGTTGGATGCACAAAATCTTAATGCAAAAGAACATCACTTTATATTGCCACTTGTGATATGAACCTTTATTATGTAGTCCGTCGCTTTTATTACTTCCATATCACACAATCGTATAAAGCTTATTTTCTCTGCACTAATAAGTCATACATATTTCCAGAGCAATTTTTATTGCTTGCAACATGACAACTTACTTGAAGGATCTTACTCAATCCATAGGTAGGTATGATGGACTCTCATGGCAAAACTGGGTTTAAGGATATTTGGAAGCACGAGTAGTATCTCTACTTGGTGCAAGGAATTTTTGGCTAGCATGAGGGGGAAAGGCAAGCTCAACATGTTGGGAAGATCAATGACAATATACTTTAACTGAGATGTGAGAAAACATAACCATTACGTTGTCTTCCTTGTCCAACATCAACTCTTTAGCATGTCATACTTAATGAGTGCTCACAATCATAAAAGATGTCCAAGATAGTATATTTATATGTGAGAACCTCTCTTTCCTTATTACTTCCTATTAATTGCAACGATGGCCAAAACTACGTTTATCAACTCTCAACAACTTTTATGCCTCATACTCTTTATATGTGAAGTCATTACTATCCATAAGATCAAATGAACTCTTTTATTCTTTTTATTCTTTCTACTTTCTCAAGATCATAGCAAGATAGCAAAGCCCTTGACTCAACACTAATGTTTATTATAGATAGCTCACGGACTCGATTACATAAAGAGATCACAAAGCAAAACTCAAAACTAAATCATACCCAAAACTTTATTCTACTAGATCAATGTATTACTAAAAGGATTGAACTAAGTAAAACGGTAAAGATAGGTGTGTGATGGTGATACGATACCGGGGCGCCTCCCCCAAGCTTGGCAGTTGCCAAGGGTAGTGCCCATACCCATGTGATTATATCCTTGGAGGTGATGAAGGTGGCGATGAAGGTGGTGATGATGATGGTGGATAATCGCACATCGAGCATGAAAGCTCCTCCAACTTGTGGATAATGCCCTTGAGTCTGATGATATGATCCTTCAACAAAATATTTTCCTGTGTGAGATACTTGTTTTGTATGCGAGCTAATTCAATCATCTTGAAAGCTTCAATCTTAGTTGGAGTAAAGAGGTTAGGTAGAGGTTGAGGGATGTCTTCTTCTTCCACCGCCGGAGCTTTATCCTCCATGGCATTCTTGATCCCTTCATCCTTGTTGATCTCCTCCGGTTCTTCTCCTTTCAGCTCTATCTTCAATAGCCAAGCATCCTTGTCTTCATTGTTGAAGGAGGGTGACGTCATGATGCTCTAGATCTGCCAGAAAAACAGCTCGAAACAAAAACAGAGGATTTTTGCGTGATACGGTGGTCAAAACCTTCAGGAGATTATATAATGATTTTTTACCAACTGAAAGAAGTAACGTGCAAGAAAACGGAATCCGGGAGGCACACGAGGTGGCCACGAGACAGGGGGCGCGCCCAGTAAGGGTGGGCGCTCCCTCCACCCTCGTGGAGGCCTCGTGTCCTTCCTGGATTACTTCTTGCTTCCCAAAACTATTAAATATTCCAAAACGGAGAAAAATTGCCATTAGAATTGTTTTGGAGTCAGTTTACTTACCGTACCACATACCTATTCCTTTTCGGAGTCTGAAACGTTCTCGAAAGTGTCCCTTATGTATTCCTCCGGGGTTAAGGTTTCAATAATATTAGTTTCAATATTGATAGGATTACCTGAGATATAATGTTTGATTCTTTGACCGTTCACCACCCTCGGACTTGTGCCATCGAAGTTGTTGATTTTTATGGCACCGGAACGATAGACCTCCTCGATAACGTAAGGACCTTCCCACTTAGAGAGAAGTTTTCCTGCAAAAAATCTTAAACGAGAGTTGAATAGCAACACATAATCACCTACGTTAAACTCACGCTTTTGTATCCTTTTGTCATGCCATCTTTTGACTTTTCTTTGAACAGCTTGGCATTCTCATAGGCTTGGGTTCTCCATTCATCAAGTGAGCTAATATCAAATAACCTCTTCTCACCGGCAAGTTTGAAGTCATAGTTGAGCTCTTTAATAGCCCAATATGCTTTATGTTCAAGTTCAAGAGGTAAGTGACATGCTTTTCCATAAACCATCTTATACAGAGACATACCCATAGGATTTTTATATGCAGTTCTATAGGCCCATAATGCATCATCAAGTTTCTTGGACCAATTCTTTCTAGATCTATTCACAGTCTTTTGCAAAATTAATTTGAGCTCTCTATTGCTCAACTCTACTTGACCACTAGACTGTGGGTGATAAGGAGATGCAATTCTATGATTAACATCATACTTAGCAAGCATCTTACGGAAAGCACCATGAATAAAATTTGAACCACCATCAGTCATAAGATATCTAGGGACTCCAAACCTCGGAAAAATAACTTCTTTAAGCATCTTAATAGAGGTGTTATGATCAGCACTACTAGTTGGAATAGCTTCTACCCACTTAGTAACGTAATCAACAACAACTAAAATATGTGTATATCCATTAGAGGCAGCAAAGGATCCCATATAATCAAATCCCCAAACATCAAATGGTTCAATAACAATAGAATAATTGATAGGCATTTCTTGACGTCTACTAATATTACCTATTCTTTGACATTCATCACAAGACAAGACAAACTTACGAGCATCTTTGAAGAGAGTAGGCCAATAAAAACCGGATTGCAATACCTTATGTGCAGTTCTATCTCCAGCGTGGTGTCCTCCATATGGTTCGGAGTGACACTTGCGTAGGATCTGTTCCTGTTCATGCTCAGGTACACAACGTCTAATAACACCATCTACTCCTTCTTTATAAAGGTGTGGGTCATCCCAGAAGTAATGTCTTAAATCATAAAAGAACTTTTTCTTTTGCTGGTATGTGAAACTAGGTGGTATAAATTTAGCAACAATGTAATTAGCATAATCAGCATACCATGGAGCAGTACGAGAAGCATTAATGACCGCTAATTGTTCATCAGGAAAGCTATCATCAATAGGTAGTGGGTCATCAAGAACATTCTCTAACCTAGACAAGTTGTCTGCAACGGGGTTCTCAGCTCCCTTTCTATCAATAATATGCAAATCAAATTCTTGGAGCAAGAGAACCCATCTAATAAGTCTAGGCTTAGCATCTTTCTTTTCCATAAGATATTTAATAGCAGCATGATCAGTGTGAATAGTAACTTTAGAATCAACAATATAAGGTCTGAACTTATCACAAGCAAATACAACTGCTAAGAATTCTTTTTCAGTAGTAGCATAATTTCTCTGGGCAGTATCAAGAGTTTTACTAGCATACTGGATAACATTCAATTTCTTATCAACTCTTTGCCCTAGAACAGCACCTACAGCATAATTGCTAGCATCACACATAATTTCAAAGGATAAATTCCAATCAGGTGGCTGAACAATAGGTGCAGTGATCAAAGCTTTCTTAAGTATTTCAAATGCTTCTACACAATCATCATCAAAGACAAAAGGAATATCTTTTTGCAATAAATTAGTCAGAGGCCTAGAGATTTTAGAAAAGTCCTTAATGAACCTCCTATAAAAACCGGCATGACCAAGGAAACTTCTTATACCTTTAATGTCCTTGGGACATGGCATCTTTTCAATAGCATCAACTTTAGCTTTATCAACTTCAATACCTCTTTCAGAAATCTTATACCCCAAGACAATGCCTTCATTAACCATAAAGTGGTACTTTTCCCAATTCAAGACAAGACTAATGTCTTCACATCTCGGCAAAACTCGATCAAGGTTGCTCGAGCAATCATCAAAAGAGGATCCATAAATGGAGAAGTCATCCATGAATACCTCACAAATCTTTTCACAAAAGTCAGAGAATATAGCCATCGTGCATCTTTGAAAGGTAGTAGGTGCATTACATAAACCAAAAAGCATACGTCTATAAGCAAAAGTACCGAAAGGGCAAGTAAAAGTAGTTTTTGATTGATCCTCCGCTGACACAGGTATTTGAGAGAAACCAGAATAACCATCTAGAAAGCAAAAATGTGTATGTTTGGATAGTCTTTCTAGCATTTGATCAATAAAAGGTAAAGGTTAATGATCTTTCTTAGTAGCTTTATTTAATTTACAGAAATCTATTACCATCCTATAACTTGTAATAATGCTTTGCGGGATCAATTCATCTTTATCATTAGGAACAACAGTAATACCTCCCTTTTTAGGAACGCTATGGACAGGACTTACCCAATCACTATCAGCAACGGGATAAATTATACCTGCCTCAAGGAGCTTTAGTATCTCCTTTCTTACCACTTCTTTCATCTTAGGATTTAACCGTCATTGAGGATCTCTAACTGGTTTGGCATCTTTCTCCATGTTTATTTTGTGTTGGCATAGAGTGGGACTAATGCCCTTAAGATCATCCAGAGTATATCCAATAGCAGCACGGTGCTTCTTCAGAGTTTTTAATAATCTTTCCTCTTCTTTCTCTGAAAGGTTAGCACTAATAATAACAGGATATATCTTCTTTTCATCAAGATAAGCATATTTAAGATTATCAGGTAAAGGTTTAAGCTCAAACACGGGATCACCCTTGGGTGGAGGGGGATCCCCTAGGATTTCAACAGGTAAATTGTGTTTCATAATAGGACCCTGTTGAAGGAATACTTTGTCTATTTCCCTTATTTCATCCATAAACATATCATTTTCATGGTCTAGCAAATATTGTCCTAACGGATCAGTAGGAGGCACGGCAATAGAAGCAAGACCAATAATCTCATCCTTACTAGGCGATTCTTTATCACGGGGCTGTCTACAAAACTTAGCAAAATTAAACTCATGAGACATATCCCCTATGCCAATTGTAACAATATCCTTTTCACAATCAATCCTAGCATTAACAGTATTCAAGAAGGGTCTACCAAATATAATGGGACAAAAGTCATCTTGTGGGGAGCCAAGAACAAGAAAATCAGCAGGATATTTAACTTTCCCACACAAGACTTCTACATCTCTAACAATCCCAAATGGCTTAATAGTATCCCTATTGGCAAGCTTAATAGTAGCATCAATATCTTCCATTTCAGCGGGTGCAATATCATGCATAATTTCTTTATATAAGTCAAAGGGTATTGCACTAGCACTAGAACCCATATCACATAAGCCATGATAACAATGATCTCCTATTTTAATAGAAATAATAGGCATGCCTACAACAGGTCTATGAATCTTAGCATCTGGTCTAGCAATATTAGCAGTTTCACCACAGAAATAAATAACATGCACATCTAAATTATCATCCAAGAGATCTTTCACCATAGCAATAATAGGTTCAACTTTGATTTGCTCAGGGGGTGTATAAGTTCTAGTATTACTCTTACAAACAACAGTTGAAGCTTTAGCATGATCCTTTATCCTAACAGGAAAAGGTGGTTTCTCAACATAAGTAGTAGGAACAATAGGATCATTATAAGTGATAGTATTTTCTTCAACTGTAATAGGTGCAACTACTTTTACTTCAGTGGGAGGATTATATTTAAACCACTTTTCCTTAGGGAGATCAACGTGAGTAGCAAAAGATTCAAGAAAAGCAGCTACTATCTCAGAGTCAAGTCCATATTTAGCGCTAAATCCATGAAAAGCATCGGTATCCATAAAAGATTTAACACAATCAAACTTAGGTGTTATACCTGACTCCTTACCATATTCGGAACCCCAATCTTCAGAGTTGCGTTTAATTCTTTCCAATAAGTCCCACTTGAATTCAATAGTCTTCAACATATAAGAACCAGCACAGGAAGTATCAAGCATGGTGCGATCATTGAGAGAAAGTCGAGCATAAAATTTTTGAATAATCATATCTCTTGAGAGCTCATGGTTGGGGCATGAATATAACATTGACTTAAGCCTCCCCTAAGCTTGAGTGATGCTTTATCCTTCGCGAGGCCAGAAATTATATATGTAATTACGATCACGATGAACAAGATGCATAGGATAGAACTTCTGGTGAAATTCCAACTTCAATCGTTTATAGTTCCAAGATCCCGTATCATCACATAGCCTATACCATGTCAATGCATCTCCCTTCAAAGATAAAGGGAAGACCTTCCCCTTAACAACATCATCGGGTATATACCTGCAAGCTTAAATAATCCACGAACTTCATCCACAAAGATAAGGTGTAAATCGGGATGCAATGTTCCATCTCCTGCAAAGGGATTAGCTAGCAGTTTCTCTATCATACCCGAAGGAATCTGAAAGTAAACATTTTCAGTAGGTTCAGTAGTTGAGGAGAAACTCTTTGCTCTACTGGTCGGGGTGAAGATACCCCAAACAAGCCCCTCAAAGGATTAGTTTCCATAGTAACAAGTGACAGAAAATTTCAGCACACTATATAAATGTTTCCTTACCAACTTCCACTCACCAAAGGTGCTTCACTCCCCGCAACGGTGCCAAAAAAGAGTCTTGATGACCCACAAGTATAGGGGATCTATCGTAGTCCTTTCAATAAGTAAGAGTGTCGAACCCAACGAGGAGCAGAAGGAAATGACAAGAGGTTCAGTAAGGTATTCTCTACAAGCACTGAAATAGTAGGTAACAGATAGTTTTCTGATAAGATAATTTGTAACGGTAACAAGAAATGAAAGTAAATAAAGTGCGGCAAGGTGTCCCAATCCTTTTTGTAGCAAAGGACAAGCCTGGACAATTTCTTATAATGAGAAAAGTGCTCCCGAGGACACATGGGAATTATCGTCAAGCTAGTTTTCATCACGCTCATATGATTCGCGTTCGGTACTTTGATAATTTGATATGTGGGTGGACCAGTGCTTGGGTACTGCCCTTTCTTGGACAAGCATACCACTTATGATTAACCCCTATTGCAAGCATCCGCAAATACAAAATAAGTATTAAGGTAAACCTAACCATAGCATGAAACTAGTGGATCCAAATCAGCCCCTTACGAAGCAACACATAAACTAGGGTTTAAGCTTCTGTCACTCTAGCAACCCATCATCTACTTATTACCTCCCAATGCCTTCCTCTAGGCCCAAATAATGGTGAAGTGTCATGTAGTCCATGTTCACTTAACACCACTAGAGGAGAACAACATACATCTCATCAAAATATCGAACGAATACCAAATTCACATGACTACTAATAGCAAGACTTCACCCATGTCCTCAGGAACAAACGTAACTACTCAAAAAGCATATTCATGTTCATGATCAGAGGAGTATTAATATGCATTAAGGATCTGAACATATGATCTTCCAGCAAGTAAACTAATTAGCATCAACTACAAGGAGTAATCAACACTACTAGCAACCCACAGGTACCAATTTATGGTTTTGATACAAGATTGGATATAAGAGATGAACTAGGGTTTTGAGAGGAGATGGTGCTGATGAAGATGTTGATGGAGATTGAACCCCTCCCGATGAGAGGATCGTTGATGATGACGATGGTGATGATTTCCCCCTCCCGGAGGGAAGTTTCCCCGGCAGATCAGCTCCGCTAGAACCCTAGATTGGTTCCGCCAAGGTTCCGCCTCGTGGCGGCAGAGTTTTGTCCCGTAAGCTTGGTTATGATTTTTTTTCCAGGGTAAGAGGCTTCATATAGCAGAAGATAGGCACCGGAGGGCCAACAGGGGGCCCAGGAGACAGGGGCACACCCAGTAGGGGGGGCGCCCCCACCCTCCTGGCCAGGGTGTGGGCCCCCTCTGGTATTTTCTTCGCTCAGTAATTCTTATTAATTCTAAAAGTGACTTCCGTGGAGTTTCAGGATTTTTGGAGCTGTGCAGAATAGGTTTCCAAGATTTGCTCCTTTTCCAGCCAGAATTCTAACTGCCGGCATTCTCCCTGTTCATGATAAACCTTGTAAAATAAGAGAGAATATCCCTAAGTATTGATACATAATGTGTAATAACAGCCCATAATGCTATAAATATCGATATAAATGCATCATGCAAAATGGACGTATCTGGTATTAGCATTAAAACAACCTTATCATTTATTTCTGTTTGTTGTGTTGCTAGGTGTTATGCTTAAGTACCCTGAATGAAAACTAGTTTTGGAAATGTGTATTTTGATGTACCCCAATATGTAAGAACCATCCCTCTATTTGCATCGCCGGTGTAATATAACAATTTTAGAATTTTCAATAGGGACTGTGTGTTATGAATTCGGTAGGTGATATGTCGTTAATTAACCTAGAAGTCACATATTCTGTACACTAACATCGATATATCATGAATTACATCTCTGAGAGGCTGAGATACCTTTGTTTTCCTGCTTAATGATATCTTTGGACATTTACACTATGAAGTATGATCCATGATTTCATGTTTTTTTACATTCTTTAGCTATCATTGATGCAAATGTGACGACGAAGACTTTACCTCAAGTTTTGGGTTTCCTCTTGACAAACTCGGTGCAGTTTTCTATATATTACGGTGTAACTGTCCAAATCTATTGCTGAAGGCAACTTCCCAGCGAGGTTAAAAGGACTTCTCTACCAAAATCTAGAAGTGTAGATATATGCCTAGGTAGATGATATCATGGCATTAACATGCTTCACTCCATCTAATACATCAAACAGAGTGTGGGTATCACCTCTCTTTGAATTCCTTTATCCTAAATGGATACATGCATATCCTGATAACTTTTATTATCTGTGCTGCTTGAATAAGAATTGCAGTATTATTTCATGCTTTTAACTTTAAATAGTGTTATGGTTGTAAAACGGTGGTAAATTGTAGGATTTTATCTGGAACCTTAGTGATGGATAGTCATATAAGGGTTGTGTGTAGCCGTAAAATGGTGAGGAAAGTTGCACAATCTAAGATTTTTGTGCCACTGAGATCTGGCAGTAATTTTTTGTGGTACCTGTCAGAGATACGACGGGCAAATCTACACGAGAAAGAACGAAAAAAGCAGGAGACACAAGATTAACATGGAAAACCCTCCAACACGAAGGGGGGAAACCATGGGTGCCCGCCAACAAATCTTCACTATATCGGGGGAGGTTACAAACGATGAGGATTTACAACTGATCAACTTATCCCATGCGACGGCTTACAAGAGGTATATATAACACATGTGACCTAGGTCAATATTGATCCGCTTCGGCCCAAGCCTACCAGCTATCGGTGTTGCTCCACTCGCTCGTCAGAAGTTAGCCTTTCCCTTTATACTTGAATTTGGAGCATAACATAACAAACTCCACCTTGAGACAAATTCCATCGTGTAGCATGAATGAGAACCTCCTCCCTGAAAAACAAAGAAAACACTTTCGACATGAAACAACCACTAGGGCTAATGTGTTACACCAACTAAGTCTGAGCAAAGCTCAAACTTAGCAACATGGACTGGCTTTGTCAACATATCAGTTGGATTATCATGAGTACTAATATTGCATACCTTCAGTTTACCTTGCTCAACAATGTCTCGAACATAATGATATTTGACATCGATGTTCTTTGTTCTCTCTTGGAAAATTTGATCCTTAGTGAGGTATATGGCACTCTGACTATCACAAGACAAGTTACTGCAAGTATTATCTCCACAAAGCTTAGCGTACAAACCTTTCAGCCAAACTGATTCTTTACATGCTTCTGCAATAGCCATGTATTCTACTTTAGTGGTAGATTGATCAACTACTGGCTACAACATTGCGCTCCAACTCAAGACACAACCACCAACAGTGAACACATAACCTGTAAGGGACCTCCTCTTGTCCAAATCACTGGAAGCAAAATCTGAATCCAGATAGCCAGCTAGTCCCTCACCAGTTCTGCCAAATTTCAAACAAGCATTGGAAGTGCCATGAAGATACCTGAAAATCCACTGAACAACCTTCCAATGTTCTTTACCTGGGTTAGCCATGTATCAACTGACGAAACTCATTGCAAATGACAAATCAGGCCTAGAATACGCCAATGCATACATTAAAGAACCAACAGCATTGGAATATGGAACTCTTGACATACTCAAACTCTTCATCATTACTAGGACAATGAGAAGATGATAATTTGCAATGAGGAGCAATGGGAGTGCTTACTGACTTAGCATCTTGCATGTTAAAATAGTGTAGAACTTTCTTAATGTAACTCTGCTGACTAAGAAATAACATACCAGAATTTTTGTCCCTCGTAATCTCCATACCTAGAATTTTCTTAGAAGCACCATGATCCTTCATCTCAAACTCACTACTTCACCATGCCTTTAAAGTATTGATCTCTTTCTTGCCCATGGCAGCATTCAATATATCATCAACATATAACAGCAAGTATATAGGTGATCCATCAACAAACTAATGTAAACACAACTATCATATGCAGACCTCTTAATTCCATGTGCTATCATAAATGAATCAAACCTTTTATACCACTGTCTCACAGACTATTTGAAGCCATATATGGACCTCTTTAGCTTGCAAACAAATTTCTCCATACTAGGCACTATGAAACCTTCTCGATGGTCCATGTACATCTCCTCCTCTAGTTCACCATGCAGAAAAGCATTCTTCAAATCTAACTTCACAAGCCCAAGATCATGCATAGCAAGTAGCATGTAACATCCCAAATTTTCAATTTGGAATGTTATACATAGACCACATTCCATATAATACTTTATTGCATTTTTGGTTGATCCTAGAAATTCTAAGAAACTCAAGGACCCATGGAGAGAGTTGGGGATTTCGTTTATTTTCATATTTGAATTTTTCTCAAATATTGAAAAGAGGATCATTCTGGTTTTAATCATTTTTTTCTTCGAGTATTTCCAATGTTAAAATAAAAGAGAGGAGATAAAATGAGTTCTCCAAAATAAAAGAAATATTGAAGCAAAAATGTTAAAATCAATTAAGAATTTATTTGGACTTTTATTGATATTTTATTTGATTTAGGAAAAAATGTGCTTTTCAAAATTGCATTAGTGGCCCAAATAAATGTTCACTTTGTACGCAATATTATTAGAAGATCGTGAAAATTTATTTCAGGATTTTTGGACTCCGCTTAGTATTTCTTTTGTTTCTTTTTTCGCGTCAGTTTTTTAAAAAAAACAAAAAAAGTGCACCGACCTAACGGGCCGTGCCCGACCAGGACACCGGCAGGCTGGCCTTTATAAGGGCGAGGCCCGACCCCACTAGCCCAAGCCGCCCGACGCCGCCGCCTCCCCGTCGCGCCGC
This sequence comes from Triticum aestivum, assembly GCF_018294505.1. Classification (NCBI taxonomy): domain Eukaryota; kingdom Viridiplantae; phylum Streptophyta; class Magnoliopsida; order Poales; family Poaceae; genus Triticum; species Triticum aestivum. The sequence continues at coordinate 172,511,935 of NC_057807.1, read as the reverse complement.
CGCCGACCCCGCCGGAGTCGCCGTCGTCGTCGATCGCCTGCCACCGGAGACGCCACCGCCGCCACCAATCCATCCACCGTCGCCGTCGGACCTCGCCGGAGGTAGACGCCGCCGCCGCCGTCCCGGTTTTCCTCGGAAAACTGTCGGTTTTTTAGAAACCTAGATCTAGTTTTTTTTATTAGATCGGTTTGGTTTTTTTTGGTTAAGTTATATAGCGGACGTTCAACAAACGTTCGTTCGTTAGCCTGTTCATCTCGTTTTATTTTTCCAGGGTTTTTCCACGATTATTTTTTATTGCGATTTCTGCCCTGATCTTCGATCTAGTTTATCTTTTTGCTCGGTTATCCAAATCAGGTGAAACAAGCGCCTAGATCTTTGTCTCGAACCCTCTTTCTGTTTAACCAACTTGAATAAGATTTTGGTACTGTAAAATTTGACTTTAGTCCAGATTAGTAAACGAATCTTGTTTCTTTCGTAGTTTGAGTTTCGCTGCTCTGTTTGATTTGATTCTTTTTGCAAACTGGAGATCTTCGGTTGAACTTTCTGGTTAGATATTTTACTTGAGTTTTACCCGTGTTTCTAGTTGAGTGCTTATGTGTGTTATTGTTTGTTTGCAATAGAATACCCAGAGTGCGAAGCGTGCTACTACGAGTCTCTAGGTTTTGCAGATCATCAGCAAGGCAAGTAACACTTTGATCATATCCCTTTATTACCCAGTTTTTATGCATTAGTCTCAATCCTCAAACATTGCATCGTTAGGATCTGAATAACATGTGGCTTTGGGAAGTAGATGATGAGGTAGAACCTATTGCCCTTTTATTATAAACCTTTGGGAGTTACTTCTATGTTATGCTCAGGATTGATATGCTATGCTCGTAGACGTGGTTTGGTATGAATGTATCCATGATAGATGTGAGTATTGTTAATTAATGGTTAACTTGAGGTGGATACTTGAATACACATCTAGGTGGATTGGTTGAGGCACCCTGGAGTACCCAGTGGTTTTCAGGGCACCTGGAGAATCCAGTGTTATCCTAGGATATCCCGAGTACCCGTGTGATCATCCTACGGTTCGCCACCCAGGCTCAAAGGAATCATAAGATTATTCATGCTAGAAACTTCCGCTTGCAGCCACAAGCCATTATGGGCTCTGGCATAGTTGAATAAATTGTGTGACCTCTTTCAGTGGTAGACTAGTAGATGTAGGGGATGTAGGTGGTACTGTCTACCCAGAGTAAAGAGTTAATGCTTCTGAAAGACTGTGTCTCGGTCATCCATTTCTCAAACACCATGAAGTGCGAGAAATTCAACGGAGGAGATCAAGTCTCGTGGGGAAAGTGCGCAAACCTCTGCAGAGTGTATAAACTAATCATGGTTAGCCATGTCCTTGGTTATGGACATCTTGAGTATCTGGTTCTTGGATTATCATGTTGATCTCATCACTCTAAAATAAATTTGTTGGGTTAATTGATGTTGCTTAATTCGGATTGAGTTGGAGGAACCTTCTCAATGTTTAACAACCACCATGATAGTTAAATAAAATATATTCCTTTGTTGTAGGGAAAAATTGGCTTTATGCAAAACAGTAACCATAGAGCTGTCGACCAGCCAAATATGCATGTAGTGATAGCATTTACCTGTTCATTACTCTATGTGTTACATTGCCAGCATATTCCATGTGCTGACCCGTTTCGGGCTGCAACATATCATGTTGCAGACTTTCAGATGATGAGTAAGCTGCCATAGGTCATTGTCGTTCACTCAGCTATGCCATTGGAGTTGATGGACTCACTTTATCTTCCAAGTCTTCCGTTGTTATCGCTTTTAGATGGCCTTAAGCCATATTATTGTAATAAGTTCTCTTTTGAGACATTTGATGTAATAAGTGTGTGATTGAAACTCTGTTATAAATCCTCAAGTATTATGTGTGTCAGGATTACCAATCCAGGGATGACACTTATCCACAGAGACTAAACTGTCTGAGGTCTAGTGCCTACAAGATGGTACCTAAGCACACGCTGACTGTAGGACACGGCCACTAAGCTAAAACCATAGGTCACTCTTCTCTACTCATTGTTGACTCCTCTCCCTCTTCCACACTATAGGATGGCAGACTCAAGGAACAAGTTTACAGAACCGGATGAAGATACACCTTTTGGACGACACTTGAAGGAAGTTACTAGGTACCTGAACATCGGAATACCAAGCTTTATCGGGACCTACATCACCACTTTACCAGAAGAGGAGCGTTGGATGATTCGAGTTCAAGTTCTAGGAAGGACATTCATGCCAGTCACTAAGCCCATAGAGTTTTCCTTTGATGCACCAACCTGGAGTCTAGGAAAGAGCATGGCAGCCCACATTGCCACGGGACGCATTGGAGAAGTTTACCACAAGGATATTAAGGATACAATTTACCAGATATGTGGGCACCGAGATGAGCAATGGGAGATGACCAGCACCAGGAGAGACAGGTCCATTGCAGTGTTCATCCAGGAGTTAAACCAGCACATTTGTCGCCAGGAGAACTAGATGTGTGCAAGCATGATAGATCTGAAGAAGGCAATGACCAGGATTTCGGAGCTGGAGGAAGAGCTCAAGTCTACATGCGATGGATATGAGGAGGAAATGACAATACTAGTGGAGAATAATGACGACCCGACGAGGAAGCTAGGAGTATTCATGGGAGACCCCGCGCCAGGAGGAGATGACGACGATTCCAAGGACATTCGTTCGGAGGACTACATCATCATCGACGACACCGACTCAGACCCCGACGATAGCGATGATGACTATGTTGATGAAGCTGGAGCGGATATCATGGAGTCTTCTACCGATTAAAACTTATAGTCGACCACCATATCAGTAGTAGTATTCTCCCATGTATATAGTATAGTCCGAGCACTTTTGTAACGATAGTTAGACCGATTGTATGCCCTTGTTTGAATTGATTGAAGTGATATGATTGTGTTTGTTTCATGTGCATATGGGTGGTGTTTTCCCTCTAGACCTCATTTTGTTCTACTTTCTCACCTCTTCTAAACCCATCAGATGCCTTCGAGACGTGACAATGGATTTGCCTTCCCACCGGAGCTCACTCAGTTGATCCAGCAGCAGAATACCTTAATGCAGCTACTAGTTCAGAATCAGAACCAAGGCAACAACAACAACAACAACAACAACAACAACAACAACAACCCACCACCAGTTGATCACTTAGCCCGCTTTCTAAGGCCGAATCCGCTGGTGTTCTCTAGCAGCACCGAGCCGATTGTTGCAGATGATTGGCTCCGCAAGATCGGAAGGGAGATGACCACTACGGGATGCACAGATGCGGAGAGAGCGTGTTTTGCCGCACATCAGCTTGATGGACCCGCAGCATCATGGTGGGAGAATTTCACAGCCACTTACCCCATTGACACTGTTACATGGGACCAGTTTCAGCAGGCTTTCCGCACTGCCCATGTTACAGCAAGAGCCATGAACATGAAGAAGCACGAGTTTCGCAACTTGCGCCAAGGAGGACGCACAGTGGGCCAGTATGTGGATGAGTTTAGTAAGTTAGCACGTTATGCCCCTAATGACGTAGCTACAGATGTTGCTAAGCAGGAGAAGTTTCTGGAAGGAATGAATGATGAGCTAAGCATGCAGTTGATGGTGGCAACCTTCAGCAACTACCAGGAGTTGGTAGATAGAGCTCTTATGATTGAAGGGAAGCAGCAGCAGATAGACAGCTACAAGAGGAAGTACGGACAAGGGAAGTACAATTCAGGAGACATTCACCATAACCATGGAGGCCAAAATTCCAATGGAGGCAGTTCGCATAACCATAGTGGCCCCAAGAATGGGAATGGGAATGGAGGAAGCAATGGCCAGAACCGTTCCAACCCAGCAATGCCTACCAAGAAGGATCTAAGTCACATTACTTGTTTCAAGTGCGGGAAGAATGGACATTACGCCACGGAATGTTCTGAAGCAAAGAATGGAAATGGAAATGGAAGCTCTGGGAAGAAGCCCAACCCTTTCAACAGGGGACAAGTGAATCACGTTAGTATGGAGGAGGTTGAAGCGCAACCAGATGTAGTTATAGGTAAGTTTTTGGTTAAGTCATTTACTGCAATCGTTCTTTTCGATACTGGTGCATCGCATTCATACATATCAAGGGAATTTGTGGATAAGTATCACCTACTAACCCAAGCCCTTAGTAACCTCACCAGGAGTAGAATATATGGCCACCCTATGGTGTGATTGGTTACCATTAAGGATTGGTAACTACGTGTTCCCCTCAGACCTAATAATATTGGAGTCACAAGGACTGGATGTAATATTAGGCGTGGATTGGTTTTCAAAGTATGGAGGGAACATAGACTGCGCCAGTAAGTCAATTATGCTCACCACCCTAGAAGGAAGAAGGATCAAGTATGTATCCCAGCATGTGCTGAAGAGGACTCAAGTGAATTCCTTATCAGGAGTTGTACAGGAGGAAGTACCAGTGGTGAAGGATTTCCCTGATGTATTTCCAGAGGAGTTGCTAGGCATGCCACCGGATAGAGACAATGAGTTTTTGATTGAACTTTTGCCAGGCACCGGGCCAATATCAAAGAGACCGTATCGGATGCCCACACAGGATTTGGAGGAAATTAAGAAGCAGATTAAGGAGTTACTAGATAAAGGTTATATTCGCCCAAGTTCATCACCTTGGGGATCCCTAGTACTTCTAGTGGAGAAGAAGGATGGATCATTGAGGATGGTTGTTGATTATTGTGCGTTGAATGAAGTAACAATCAAGAACAAGTACCCACTGCCGATGATCAATGATTTGTTTGACCAGTTGCAAGGAGCTAAAGTGTTTTCCAAGATCGATCTGCGATCAGGATAGAATCAGTTGAAGATTAGAGAGCAGGATATACCTAAGACAGATTTCCTGGGTGAATTGTTGTCCTAACTAGATCCATAATCTAGCACACAAGCTCTCAACATGTCTTCCAGAATCTGATTGACTCTCTCGGTCTGTCCATCTGTCTGTGGATGGAAGGTTGTACTGAACTCTAGCCTGGTACCAAAAGTCTCATGCAACTAATTCCAGAACTTTGAGGTAAACTGGGTTCCTCTATCTGATACAATGGTGCTTGGAACTCCATGCAGACATACGATCCTGGTCATGTACATCTTCGCCAACTTAGCACTGGTGTAAGTGGTCTTCACTGGGATGAAATGAGCTACCTTCGTCAAACGGTCGACAACAACCCATACGAGTCATAGCCTGAATGAGTCCTGGGCAATCCCGTGATAAAATCCATGCCTAGCTTGTCCCACTTCCATTCAGGTATCGGCAATGGTTGTAACAATCCTGCTAGCTTCTGATGCTCTGCCTTTACTCTCTGACATACATCACAAACTGCTACATACTCAGCAATATCCTTCTTCAATCCAGTCTACCAAAAACTATCCTTCAAATCCAGATACATCTTGGTGTTTCCTGGGTGAATCGAATACGGCGAATCATGGGCCTCTTGCAGAATCAACTTTCTGATCTCGGGGTCATTAGGCACATATACGCGATCCTCAAACCATAAGGTATCGTGCTCATCTTCATGAAATCCTTTAGCCTTCCTTTTGCTCATCCTTTCCTTTATCTCGGCAATCTCTTTGTCAGTCTTCTGAGCTTCTCTGATCTTATCCATCAAAGTAGACTGGATTTCCAATGCTGCTACATAGCCTCTTAGAACTATTTCCAAACATAGCTTGCGAAGATCCTCTGCTAACTCCTTGGGTAATCCTCCGGTCATGAGTGTATTGACATGACTCTTGCGACTCAACGCGTCGACTACTACGTTAGCCTTTCCGGGATGATAGTGCAACCTCATATCATAATCCTTGATGAGCTCCAACCATCTCCTCTGCCTGAGATTCAACTCCTTCTACGTGAAGATATACTTCAAACTCTTGTGATCCGTGTACACCTCACAATGATTTCCAATGAGAATGTCTCCATGTCTTCAACGCATGCACTACGGCTGCTAACTCCAAATCGTGCGTAGCATAATTTAACTCATGGGGTTTAAGCTGTCGTGAGGCATATGAAACAACTCTTCCCTACTGCATAAGCACTGCTCCAAGTCCTCGACGAGAAGCGTCACAATACACTTGATAATCCTTGCGTTGATCTGGAAGAATCAACACTGGGGCTGTAACCAAACGTTTCTTCAACTCCTGAAAAGTGGCCTCATATTCCTTAGTCCACTTGAACTTGGTGTCCTTCTTCAACAACTCCGTCATGGGCTTTGCAATCTTCGAGAAATTTTCAATGAACCTTCTGTAATATCCTGCGAGTCCAAGAAAACTCCGGATCTCTCCAACTGACGTGGGTGCTTCCCAATTAGTCACAGTGACAACCTTGGTGAGGTCTACTGCTATTCCTTCTCCAGATATAACATGTCCGAGGAATCCAACTTCCTTCAACAAAAACTCACACTTGCTGAACTTGGCATATAACTGATGTTCTCTGAGCTTCCCAAGTACCAAACGCAAATGCTCCTTATGCTCCTCTTCATTCTTCGAGTAGACCAGAATATCATCGATGAACACTACAACGAACTTATCCAAAAACTCCATAAACACCTTGTTCATCATGTTCATGAAATAGGCAGGTGCGTCAGTCAGACCAAATGACATAACGGTATACTCATATAGCCCGTACCTTCTGGTAAAAGTTGTCTTAGGTATATCGTGCTCTCGAATTTTCATCTGGTGGTATCTTGATCGCAGATCGATCTTGGAAAATACTTTAGCTCCTTGCAACTGGTCAAACAAATCATTGTTCATCGGCAGTGGGTACTTGTTCTTGATTGTCACTTCATTCAATCCATGATAATCAACAACCATCCTCAACGATCCATCCTTCTTCTCCACTAGAAGCACTGCTGATCCCCAAGGTGACGAGCTTGGGCGAATATAGCCTTTATCCAGTAACTCCTTAATATGCTTCTTAATTTCTTCCAAATCCTTTGCGGGCATCCTATATGGTCTCTTAGATATTGGCCCTATGCCTGGCAAAAGCTCAATCAAAAACTCAACGTCTCTATCTGGTGGCATGCCTGGCAACTCCTCTGGAAATACGTCAGGGAAATCCTTCACCACTGGTACTTCCTCCTGTACAACTCCTGATAAGGAATTCACTTGAGTCCTCTTCGGCACATGCCGGGATACATACTTAATCTTTCTTCCTTCTAGGGTGGCGAGCAAAATGGACTTACTGGTGCAGTCAATGTTCCCTCCATACTTCGATAACCAATCCATGCCTAATATTACATCCAGTCCTTGTGACTCCCATACTATTAGGTCTGAGGGGAACACGTAGTTACCAATCCTAAATGGTAACTGGTCACACCATAGGCTAGCCATATACTGTGCTCCTGGCAAGGTTACTAACATGGGTGACCTAAGGGCTTGGGTTGGTAGGTTAAACTTATCCACAAATCCCCTTGATATGTATGAATGCGATGCACCAGTATCAAAAAGAACAATTGAAGTAAATGACTTAACCAAAAACTTACCTATTACTACATCGGGTTTGCTACCTCTTGAGCAGTGCGTTGGATTTCCCCGAAGAGGAGAGGATGATGCAGCAAAGTAGTGTAAGTATTTCCCTCAGTTTTTGACAACCGAGGTATCAATCCAGTAGGAGACCACGCACAAGTCCCTCGTACCTACACAAAACGATAGCTACTCGCAACCAACGCGATTAGGGGTTGTCAATCCCTTCACGGTCACTTACGAGAGTGAGATCTGATAGAGATGATAAATAATATTTTTGGTATTTTTGATAGATAGATGCAAAGTAAAAAGTAATAGGCAAAGTAAAAACAAAGCAAGTAATAAAGCGATAGAGATTGATATGATGAGAATAGACCCGGGGGCCATAGCTTTCACTAGTGGCTTCTCTCAAGAGCATAGATATTCTACGGTGGGTGAACAAATTACTGTTGAGCAATTGACAGAATTGAGCATAGTTATGAGTATATCTAGGTAATGATCATGTATATAGGCATCACGTCCGAGACAAGTAGATCGAAACGATTCTGCATCTACTACTATTACTCCACTCATCGACCGCTATCCAGCATGCATCTAGAGTATTAAGTTAAAAACAGAGTAACGCCTTAAGCAAGATGACATGATGTAGAGGGATAAATTCATGCAATATGATAAAAACCCCATCTTGTTATCCTCGATGGCAACAATACAATACGTGCCTTGCTGCCCCTGCTGTCACTGGGAAAGGACACCGCAAGATTGAACCCAAAGCTAAGCACTTCTCCCATTGCAAGAACTACCAATCTAGTTGGCCAAACCAAAAAGGATAATTCGAAGAGACTTGCAAAGATAACTCAATAATACATAAAAGAATTCAGAGAAGATTCAAATATTGTTCATAGATAAGTTGGATCATAAACCCACAATTCATCGATCTCAACAAACACAACGCAAAAAGAAGATTACATCGAATAGATCTCCACGAGAGAGGGGGAGAACATTGTATTGAGATCCAAAAAGAGAGAAGAAGCCATCTAGCTACTAGCTATGGACCCGAAGGTCTGAAGTAAACTACTCACACTTCATCGGAGGGGCTATGGTGTTGATGTAGAAGCCCTCTGTGGTGGATGCCCTCTCCGGCGGAGCTCCGAAACACGCCCCAAGATGGGATCTCGTGGATACAGAAGGTTGCGGTGGTGGAATTAGGTTTTTGGCTCCTGTTCTGATCGTTTGGGGATACGTAGGTATATATAGGAGGAAGGAGTACATCGGTGGAGCAACAGGGGGGCCACGAGGCAGGGGGCGCGCCCTCCACCCTCGTGATCGACTCTTCTGCTTCTTGGAGTAGGGTCCAAGTCTCCTGGATCACGTTCGGTGAGAAAATCACGTTTCCGAAGGTTTCATTCCGTTTGGACTCCGTTTGATATTCCGTTTCTTCGAAACACTGAAAAAGGCAAAAAACAGCAATTCTGGGCTGGGCCTCCGGTTAATAGGTTAGTCCCAAAAATAATATAAAAGTGGAAAATAAAGCCCAATATAGTCCAAAATAGTAGATAAAGTAGCATGGAGCAATCAAAAATTATAGATACGTTGGAGACATATCAGGCATCCCCAAGCTTAATTCCTGCTCGTCCTCGAGTAGGTAAATGATAAAAAATAATTTTTGATGCGGAGTGATACTTTGGCATAATTTCAATGTAAATCTTCTTAATTGTGATATGAATATTCAGATCCGAAAGATTCAAGACAAAAGTCATATTGACATAAAAATAATAATACTTCAAGCATACTAATCAAAGCAATCATGTCTTCTCAAAATAACATGGCAAAAGAAAGTTCATCCTACAAAATCATATAGTTAGGCTATGCTTCATTTTCGTCACACAAAGATGTTCCCAACTTCTATACCCCCGATGACAAGCCAAGCAATAGTTTCATACTCAAATAATCTCAAACTTTTTCAACCTTCACGCAATACATGAGCGCGAGCCATGGATATAGCACTATGGGTGGAATAGAATATGATGATGGGGATTGTGTGGAGAAGACAAAAAAGGAGAAAGTCTCACATTGACGAGGATAATCAACGGGCTATGGAGATGCCCATTAATTGATGTCAACATGGGGAGTAGGGATTGCCATGCAACAGATACACTAGAGCTATGAATGCTCAACAAAAGAAAATTAGTGGGTGTGCATCCAACTCGCTTGCTCATGAAGACCTAGGGCATTTGAGGAAGCCCATCGTAGGAATATACAAACCAAGTTCTATAATGAAAAATTCCCACTAGTATGAAAAGACAACTTATGAGACTCACTACATGAGGAACAAGGTGCTACTTTGAAGCACAATATATGAGACCCACTACATGAAGGACAAGGTGCTACTTTGAAGCACAATATATGAGACTCACTACATGAAGGACAAGGTGCTACTTTGAAGCACAAGTGTGGAAAAAGAGATAGTACCATTTCCCTTTTTTCTTTTCTCTTTTTTTTTCCTTTTTTTGGGCCTTCCTTTTTTTGGCATTTCTTTTTTTTCTTTTTTTTGGGCAATGCTCTAAAAATGATGATCATCACACTTCTATTGATTACAACATAAGGGTTACAACTCGAAACTTAGAACAAGATATGACTCTATGTGAATGCCTCCGGTGGTGTACCGGGATGGTGCAATGAATCAAGAGTGACACGTATGAAAAATAATGCATGGTGGCTTTGCCACAATTACGATGTCAACTACATGATCATGCAATGGCAATATGACAAAAGTAATGTATGTCATGATGAAGATGATGGAAGTTGCATGGCAATATATCTCGGAATGGCTATGGAAATGCCATAATAGGTAGGTATGGTGGCTGTTTTGAGGAAGATATAAGGAGGTTTATGTGTGATAGAGCGTATCGTATCACGGGGTTTGGATGCACCGGCGAAGTTTGCACCAACTCTCAAGGTGAGAAAGGGCAATGCACGGTACCGAAGAGGCTAGCAAAGGCGGAAAGGTGAGAGTGCGTATAATCCATGGACTCAACATTAGTCAAAAGAACTCATATACTTATTGCAAAAATTTAGAAGCCATCAAAAATCAAGTACTACGCGCATGCTCCTAGGGGGATAGATTGGTAGGAAAAGACCATCGCTCGTCCCCGACCGCCACTCATAAGGATGCACAAGCCAGGTACACTTCATGTTTCAAATTTGTTACACAACTTTAACCATACGTGCATGCTACGGGACTTGCAAACTTCAACACAAGCATTTCTCAAATTCACAATTACCCAACTAGCATGACTTTGATATTATCACCTCCATATCTCAAAACAATTATCAAGCATCAAACTTATCTTAGTATTCAATTCACTCAAAAGAAAGTTTCATATATCTTGAACACTAAGTATATTAACATTAAGCAAATTACCATGCTATTAATGACTCTCAAAATAATCTAAGTGAAGCATGAGAGATCAATAGTTTCTTTAAAACAAATCCACCACCGTGCTCTAAAAGATATAAGTGAAGCACTAGAGCAAAAATTATCACGCTCAAAAGATATAAGTGAAGTACTATGAGCAAAACTATCAAGCTCAAAAGATATAAGTGAAGCACATAGAGTATTCTAACAAATTCCAATTCATGTATGGCTCTCTCAAAAGGTGTGTACAGCAAGGATGATTGTGGTAAACTAAGAAGCAAAGACGCAAATAATACAAGACGCTCCAAGCAAAACACATATCATGTGGTGAATAAAAATATAGCTCCAAGTAAATTACCGATGGAAGTGGACGAAAGAGGGGATGCCTTCCGGGGCATCCCCAAGCTTTGACTTTTTGGTGTCCTTGGATTATCTTGGGGGTGCCATGGGCATCCCCAAGCTTAGGCTCTTGCCACTCCTTGTTCCATAATCCATCAAAAGAATTCACCCAAAACTTGAAAACTTCACAACACAAAACTCAATAGAAATCTCGTGAGCTCCGTTAGAGAAAGAAAACAAAAGACTACTTCAAAGTACTGTAATGAACTCATTCTTTATTTATATTGGTGTTAAACCTACTGTATTCCAACTTCTCTATGGATTATAAACTATTTTACTAGCCATAGATTCATCAAAATAAGCAAACAACACACGTAAAACAGAATCTGTCAAAAACAGAACAGTCTGTAGAAATCTGTAACTAACGCAAACTTCTGGAACTCTAAAAATTCTACCAAAATAGGAAGTTCTGGACAATTTGTTTATTGAACAGCAGCAAAAAGAATCAACGCAAAATCACGTTTCTGTGATTTAACAAAATTATATTCGTGCGCACAAAGTTTCTGTTTTTCAGCAGAATCAAATCAACTATCATCGTAGGTTATCCTATAGGTTCTACTTGGCACAAACACTAATTAAAAGATAAAACCACATCCAAACAGAGCTAGATGGATTATTTATTCCTAAACAGAAGCAAAAACAAAAAACAAAAATAAAATTGGGTTGCCTCCCAACAAGCGCTATCGTTTAACGCCCCTAGCTAGGCATAAAAGCAAGGATAGATCTAGGTATTGCCATCTTTGGTAGGCAATCCATAAGTGGCTCTCATGATAGATTCATATGGTAATTTTATTTTCTTTCTAGGGAAGTGTTCCATGCCCTTCTTTAAGGGAAATTGGAATCTAATATTCCCTTCCTTCATATCAATAATTGCACCAATCGTTCTAAGGAAAGGTCTACCAAGAATAATAGGACATGAAGGATTGCAATCTATATCAAGAACGATAAAATCTACGGGCACATAATTCCTATTTGCAACAATAAGAACATCATTAATTCTTCCCATAGGCTTTTTAATAGTGGAATCCGCAAGATGCAAGTTTAGAGAGCAATCATCAAAGTCACGGAAATCTAGCAAATCACACAAAGTTTTGGGAATAGTAGAGACACTAGCACCCAAATCACACAAAGCATGAAACTCATAATCTTTAATTTTAATTTTAATAGTAGGTTCCCACTCATCATAGAGTTTTCTAGGGATAGAAACTTTCAACTCAAGTTTTTCTTCATAAGATTGCATCAAGGCATCAACAATGTGTTCGGTAAAGGCCTTATTTTGACTATAAGCATGAGGAGAATCTAGCACGGATTGCAACAAGGAAATACAACCAATTAAAGCGCAATTTTCATAATTAAATTCCTTGAGATCCAAAATAGTGGGTTTAGCAACATCTCGGTTTTTATTTCTTTCAATCCCATTTTCATCAATTTCATCATCAAGATCTAGAAACTCCGAATTCTTAAAACGCCTTCTAGGTAAAGGAAGATCATCTTTAGTTTCATCAAGATTCATATTGCAAAGCAAAGATTTAATGGGGGACACATCAATAACTTTTACATCTTCATCTTGATTTTCATAGGAATTCGATTTAGCGGCCATCTTATTGACTAAGGTAGCTTGCATATCTGAAATTTCGGCGGTCATCTTTTCAAGACGAGCAATTTGGGCTCTTATACCATCAAATTCTTTAGACATATCATCGAGTTCTTTATTCATATAACTCATAAAACTTTTTTGTTCCTTAAGCTCGTTTCTAAAGAAATTATTATGCTCAAATTGCAAAACCATAAACTTTCTGACATTGCTTTCGATCTCCTCTAGCCTTTTAAGGTGAAGATCACCAAGTCTAGGTAGAGCCATTGCGACAAGCAAGCAAACTAACACACGAGCAAACAAACGGACAAGGAAAAAGGCAAACGGGAAAGAGAGGAGGACATTGGGAAAGAGAGGGTGAATAAAACGGCAAGGGTGAAGTGGGGGAGAGGAAAACGAGAGGCAAATGGCAAATAATGTAATGCGAGAGATAGGGATTGTTATGGGTACTTGGTATGGTTGACTTGCTTGCGTGAGCCTCCCTGGCAACGGCGCCAGAAATTCTTCTTGCTACCTCTTGAGCACTGCGTTGGATTTCCCCGAAGAGGAGAGGATGATGCAGCAAAGTAGCGTAAGTATTTCCCTCGGTTTTTGAGAACCAAGGTATCAATCCAGTAGGAGACCACACACAAGTCCCTCGTACCTACACAAAATGATAGCTACTCGCAACCAACGCGATTAGGGGTTGTCAATTCCTTCACGGTCACTTACGAGAGTGAGATCTGATAGAGATGATAAATAATATTTTTGGTATTTTTGATAGATAGATGCAAAGTAAAAATTTATAGGCAAAGTAAAAACAAAGCAAGTAATAAAGCGATAGAGATTGATATGATGAGAATAGACCCGGGGGCCATAGGTTTCACTAGTGGCTTCTCTCAAGAGCATAAATATTTTACAGTGGGTGAACAAATTACTGTTGAGCAATTGACAGAATTGAGCATAGTTATGAGTATATCTAGGTAATGATCATGTATATAGGCATCATGTCCGAGACAAGTAGATCGAAACGATTCTGCATCTACTACTATTACTCCACTCATCGACCGCTATCCAGCATGCATCTAGAGTATTAAGTTAAAAATGGAGTAACGCCTTAAGCAAGATGACATGATGTAGAGGGATAAATTCATGCAATATGATAAAAAAACCATCTTGTTATCCTCGATGGCAACAATACAATACGTGCCTTGCTGCCCCTGTCTGTCACTGGGAAAGGACACCGCAAGATTGAACCCAAAGCTAAGCACTTCTCCCATTGCAAGAACTACCAATCTAGTTGGCCAAACCAAAAAGGATAATTCGAAGAGACTTGCAAAGATAACTCAATCTCACATAAAAGAATTCAGAGAAGATTCAAATATTGTTCATAGATAAGTTGGATCATAAACCCACAATTCATCGGTCTCAACAAACACACCGCAAAAAGAAGATTACATCGAATAGATCTCCACGAGAGAGGGGGAGAACATTGTATTGAGATCCAAAAAGAGAGAAGAAGCCATCTAGCTACTAAATATGGACCCGAAGGTCTGAAGTAAACTACTCACACTTCATCGGAGGGGCTATAGTGTTGATGTAGAAGCCTTCCGTGGTGGATGCCCCCTCCGGCAGAGCTCCAGAACAGGCCCCAAGATGGCATCTCGTGGATACAGAAGGTTGCGGCGGTGGAATTAGGTTTTTGGCTCCTGTTCTGATTGTTTGGGGATACGTAGGTATATATAGGAGGAAGGAGTACGTCGGTGGAGCAACAGGGGGCCATGAGGCAGGGGGGCGCACCCTCCACCCTCGTGACCGACTCTTCTGCTTCTTGGAGTAGGGTCCAAGTCTCCTGGATCACGTTCGGTGAGAAAATCAAGTTCCCGAAGGTTTCATTCCCTTTGGACTCCGTTTGATATTCCGTTTCTTCGAAACACTGAAAAGGCAAAAAAATAGCAATTCTAGGTTGGGCCTCCGGTTAATAGGTTAGTCCCAAAAATAATATAAAAGTGGAAAATAAAGCCCAATATAGTCCAAAACAGTAGATAAAGTAGCATGGAGCAATCAAAAATTATAGATACGTTGGAGACGTATCAGGGTTGCGCTTCAATCTCCTCCACGCTAACGTGGTTCACTTGTCCCCTGTTGAAAGGGTTGGGCTTCTTCCTAGAGCTTCCATTGCCATTTCCATTCTTCGCTTCAGAAGACTCCGTGGCGTAATGTCCATTCTTCCGCACTTGAAACAAGTAATGTGACTTAGATCCTTCTTGGCGGGCATTGCTGGGTTGGAACGGTTCTGGCCGTTGCTTCCTCCATTCCCATTCCCATTCCCATTCTTGGGGCCACTATGGTTATGCGAACTTCCTTCATTGGAATTATGGCCTCCATGGTTATGGCGAAGGTGTCCTCCCTAGTTCGGGGTAAAACGGGGCCTCTGCTGAGCTCCTGAGTTGTACTTCCCTTGTCCATACTTCCTCTTGCGGTTGTCAATCTGCTGCTGCTTCCCTTCAATCATAAGAGCTCGATCTACCAACTCCGTGTAGTTGTTGAAGGTTGCCACCATCAACTGCATGCTCAGCTCATCATTCAATCCTTCTAGAAACTTCTCCTACTTAGCGGCATCTGTAGCAACATCATCTGGGGCATAACATGCTAACTTACTAAAATCATCCACATATTGGCCCACTGTGCGTCCTCCTTAGCGCAATTTGCGAAACTCACGCTTCTTCATGGCCATAGCTCCTGCTGAAACATGGGCAGTGCGAAAAGCCTGCTGAAACTTGTCCCATGTGACAGTGTCGATGGGGTAAGTGGCCGTGAAATTCTCCCACCATGATGCTGCGGGTCCATCAAGCTGATGTGCGGCAAAATGCACTCTCTCCGCATCTGTGCATCCTGCAGTGGTCAACTCCCTTCCAATCTTGCGGAGCCAATCATCTGCAACAATCGGCTCGGTGCTACTGGAGAACACTGGCGGATTCAGCCTTAAGAAACGGGCTAAGTGATCAACAGGTGGTGGTGGTGGTGGTGGTGGTGGGTTGTTGTTGTTGTTCCCCTGGTTCTGATTCTGGACTAATATCTGCATCAAGGTATTCTGCTGCTGGATCAACTAAGTGAGCTCCGGTGGGAAAGCAAATCCATTGTCGCATCTCGGAGGCATCTGATGGGTTTAGAAAAGGTGAGAATACAGACTAGAATGAAGTCTAGAGGGAAAACACTACCCATATGCACATGAGACAAACACAATCATATCACTTCAATCAATTCACACAAGGGCATACAAGTGGCCGAACTATCGTTACAAAAGTGCTCGGACTATACTATATACATGGGCGAATACTACTACTGATATGGTGGTCAGCTAGAAGTTTTAATCGGTGGAAGACTCCATGATATCTGCTCCAGCTTCATCAACATAGTCATCATCACTATCATCAGGGTCCGAGTCAGTGTCGTTGATGATGATGTAGTTCTCCGGACAAGTGGAATCATCGTCTTCTCCTCCTGGCGTGGGGTCTCTCATGAATACTCCTAGCTTCCTCATCAAATCGTCATTCTTCTCCACGAGTATCGTCATCTCCTCCTCGTATCCATCACGTGTAGACTTGAGTTCTTCCTCCAGCTCTAGGATCCTGGTCATTTCCTTCTTTAGATCTATCATGCCTGCGCACATCTGATTCTCCTGGCGTCGAATGTGCTGGTTTAATTCCTGGATGCAAGCTGCAATGGACCTATCCCTCCTGGTGCTGATCATCTCCCATTGCTCATCTCGGCGCCCACAAATCTGGTAGATAGTATCCTTGAGATCCTTGTGGTAAACTTCTTCAATGCGTCCCATGGTGATGTGGGCTGCCATGCTCTTTCCTAGACTCCAGGTTGGTGCATCAAAGGAAAACTCTATGGGCTCAGTGACTGGCATGAACGTCCTTCCTGGAACTTGAACTCGAATCATCCAACGCTCCTCTTCTATTAAAGTGGCGATGTAGGTCCCGGTGAATCTTGGTATTACGATGTTCAGGTACCTAGTAACTTCCTTCAAGTGTCGTCCAAAAGGTGTATCTTTATCCGGTTGAGTGAACTTGTTCCTTGCATCCGCCATCCTATAGAGTAGAAAAGGGAGAGGAGTCAGAAATGAGAAGAGAGGAATGACCTATGGTTTAAGCTTAGTGGTCGTGTCCGACAGTTAGCGTGTGTTCTAATACCATCTTGTAGCAACCAGACCTCAAACAGTCTAGTCTCTGTGCATCAGTGTCATCCCTGGATCGGTAATGCTGACACACACACAATACTCGAGGATTTATAACAGACTAGCAATCACACACTTATTACATTGAATGTCTCAAAAGAGAACTTATTACAATAATATGGCTTAAGGCCATCTAAGAACGATAACACCGGAAAGCTTGGAAGATAAAGTGAGTCCATCAACTCCAACGGCATAGCTGAGTGAAAGACAATGACCTATGGCACCTTACTCGTCGTCTGAAAAGTCTACAACATGAAAAGTTGCAGCCCGAAATGGGTCAGCACATGGAATATGCTAGCACTGTAACACATAGAGTAATGAACAGAATGAATGCTATCACTACATGCATATATGGCTGGTGGAAAGCTCTATGGTTATAGTTTTGCATAAAGCCAATTTTTCCCTACAACAAAGGAATAAAGTTTATTTAACTATTATGGTGGTTGTTAAACATTGAGAAGGTTCCTCCAACTCAATCCCAATTAAGCATCATCATTAAGCCAATCAAATTAATTTAGAGTGATGAGATCAACATGATAATCCAAGAATCAGATACTCAAGATGTCCATAACCGGGGACACGCCTAACCATGATTAGTTTATACACTGCAGAGGTTTGCGCACTTTTCCCCCACAAGACTCGAATACATCCATGGTCGGAGATTCGAGACACAGTCTTTCTGAAGCATTAACTCTCTACTCTGGGTAGACTGTACCACCTACAACCCACTACATCTGCTAGTCTACCTCTTCAAGAGCTTCACGCAACTTACTCAACTATGCCAGAGCCCATATTGGCTTGTGGCTGCACACGGAAGTTTCTAGCATGAATAATCTTATGATCCCTTTGATCCTGTGTGGCGGACCATAGGATGATCACACGGGTACTCCGGGATATCCTAGGACAACACTAGATTCTCCAGGTGCCCTGACAACTACTGGGTACTCCAGGGTGCCTCAAGCAATCCACCCAGATGTGTATTTAAGTAGCCACCTTAAATTAACCATTAATTAACAATACTCACATCTGTCATGGATACACTCACCCAAACCATGTCTACGAGCATAGCATAGCAATATAAGCATAATGTAGAAGTAACTCCCAAAGGTTTGATAATAAACAGGGCAATAGGTTCTACCTCATCATCTACTTCCCAAAACCCACATGTTAAACAGATCCTAACCATGCAATTATTTTAGGGTTGATCTAATGAATAAAACTGGGTAGTAAAGAGGTATGATCAAAGTGTTACTTGCCTTGCTGATGATCCGTGAAACCTAGGGACTCGTAGTAGCATGCTTCACACTCCGGGTACTCTATCGCAAACAAACAACAACATAGAATGAGCACTCAACTTGAAACACGGGTAAAACTCCAATAAGATATCTAAACAGAAAGTTCAACTGAACAACTCCGGTTTACAAAAAGAATCAAATCAAACGAAGCAACGAAACTCAAACTGTGAAAGAAACAAGATCCGATTACTAATCTGGACTAAAGTCAAATTTTATAGTACCAAAATCTTGTTCAAGTTGGTTAAACATAAAGAGGGCTTCGAGACAAAGATCTAGGTGCTTGAATCGCCTGATTCTGAGAAATGGGCAAAAAGATAAACTAAAACGAAGATCAGGGCAGAAATCACGATCGAAAATAATCGCGGAAAAACCCTGGAAAAAGAAAAATTGACGAACAGGCTAACGAACGAACGTTCACTGTCTGTGGCTAACGGGTTAACATCATTCGTTAAAACAAACGTACGGATGGGCGTCCGCTATTTAACTAAACTGAAGAAAACCGAACGGATCTGAAAAAACGAATCTATGGTTTTCGAAATAAACCGATCGGTTTTTAAAAAAACGGCGACTATCTCGGGACGGCGGGGCGGTTATTCCAGCGAGGTCCGGCGGCGAGCGGTGGGGTCGACGGGGCGGCGGGGTCGGCGGACGGTGGCGGCGGCGCGCAGCGGCGGCGGCGAGACGGCGCGGCGGCGCGGATTGGGCGGGGCGGCGGCTAGGGTGAGGGTGGGGTGGTGGCTCGGGCCTCGGCCTCTTAAAGGGTCGGCCGGGTCGGTGTCCCAGGTGGACACGGCCCGGTAGGTCGGTTTCCTTTTTTAAAATAAAAATATTCCAACACGCACAAAAACAATTAAAATAAATAATAAACGGACTCCAAAAATCCTGGAAAAAATTCCCCGTCCTCTAAAAATATAGCGGACAAAGTGAACATTTATTTGGGCCTCTAATGCAATTTTGGAAAACGCATTTTATTCCTAATTCAAATAAAATAGCAATAAAACTCTGAATAAAATACTTATTTGATTTTAATATTTATCCTCCAATATTTATTTATTTTGGGGAAGTCCTTTTATCCCCTCTCTTTTATTTTCAAATATGAAATATTCGGAGAGAAAAATAATTAAAATGAAATGATCCTCTTTTCAAAATTTGAGAAAACTCAAATATGAAAATAATGAAATCCCCAACTCTCTCCGCGGGTCCTTGAGTTGCGTAGAATTTCTAGGATCATCCAAAATGCAATAAAATATGATATGCGAAGATGATCTAATGTATAACATTCCAAATTGAAAATTTGGGATGTTACATTTGAGTACTAGGCTAGAGTTCAGTACAGTCTTTCATCCACAGACAGATGGACAGACTGAGAGAGTCAATCAGATTCTGGAGGACATGTTGAGAGCTTGTCCGCTAGATTGTGGGTCTAGTTGGGACGATAATTTGCCGTATGCAGAGTTCTGTTATAACAACAGCTATCAAACCAGTTTGAAGATGGCCCCTTTCGAAGCTTTGTACGGGAGGAGGTGCAGGACACCGTTGCTATGGGATGAAGTTGGAGATCATCAGTTGTTTGGACCAGATTTGATTAAGGAGTCTGAAGAGAAGGTTATGCTGATTCGCGACAGACTCAAGGTAGCCCAGTCCAGGAAGAAGAGTTATGCGGATTCTAAACGCAAGGAGACAGCTTACAAAGTCGGAGACAGAGTATATCTTCATGTGTCCCCACTTCGAGGAGTCAAGCATTTTGGAGTTAAGGGAAAGTTAGCACCATGTTTTGTGGGACCATACAAAGTTTTGGAACGTATGGGAGAAGTTGCTTACAAGATGGAATTGCCAGAAGGATTGTCAGGAGTTCAGGATGTGTTTCACGTTTCCCGGTTGAAGAAGTGCAACGCAGAGATGGCCGATATTCCTTTGAGAGATACAGTGCCACTGGAAGCGATTCAGCTGGATAGTGATTTGACCTACAAGGAGAAACCAGTGAAGATTCTCGAGTTTGCCAGCCGAGTCACATGCAGCAAGGTGATCAAGTTCTGCAAAGTTCAGTGGAGCCACCATACCGAGGATGAAGCCACCTAGGAACGAGAGGAAGACCTACGGAAAGATTACCCACACCTATTTTCTAGCCAACCCGAATCTCGAGGGCGAGATTCATCTTAAAGGGGGTAGGTTTGTAACATCCTAAATTTTTAATTTGGAATGTTATACATAGGTCATCATTGAATATCATATTTTATTGCATTTTTGGTTGATCCTAGAAATTCTAATCAACTCAAGGACCCACAGAGAGAGTTGGGATTTCGTTTATTTTCATATTTGAATTTTTCTCAAATATTGAAAACAGGACCATTTTGGTTTTAATCATTTTTGTCTCCAAGTATTTCCAATGTTAAAATAGAAGAGAGGAGATAAAATGACTTCTCCAAAATAAAAGAAATATTGGAGGAAAAATGTTAAAATCAATTAAGATTTTATTTGGACTTTTATTGCTATTTTATTTGATTTAGGAAAAAAATGCATTTTTCAAAATTGCATTCGTGGCCCAAATAAATGTTCACTTTATCTGCAATATTTTTAGAGGACTATGAAAATTTATTTCAGGATTTTTGGACTCAATTTAGTATTTCTTTTGTTTGTTTTTCCGCATCAGTTTTTTTTAAAAAAAATGCACCGACCTAACGGGTCGTGCCCGACCCGGACACTGCCTGGCCGGACTTTATAAGGGCGAGGCCCGACCCCGCCAGGCCAACCCGCCCGACGCCGCCGTCTCCCCGTCGCGCCGCCGCCGACCGCCCGCCGCCGCCGACCGCCCGCCGACAGAGACGCTGCCGCCGCCGCCGGACCTCGCCGGAGGTAGACGCTGCCGCCGCCATCCCGGTTTTTCTCGAAAAACCGTCGGGTTTTTTTAGAAACCTAGATCTAGTTTTTTTATTAGTTCGGTTCGGTTTTTTCGGTTTAGTTATTTAGCGGACGTTTGTTCGTACATTCGTTATAACAAACGTTGTTCGTCAGTTGGCCGCAGACTTCGAACATTCGTTCGTTAGCCTGTTCCTCTCATTTTATCTTTCCAGGGTTTTTCCGCGATTATTTTCGATCGCGATTTCTGCCCTGATCTTCGATCTAGTTTATCTTTTCGCTCGTTTATCCAAAGCAGGTGAAACAAGCGCCTAGATCTTCGTCTTGAAGCCCTCTTTCTGTTTGGCCAACTTGAACAAGATTTTGGTACTATAAAATTTGACTTTAGTCCAGATTAGTAAATGAATCTTGTTTCTTTCGTAGTTTGAGTTTCGTTGCTCCGTTTGATTTGATTCTTTTTGCAGACCGGAGTTCTTCAGTTGAACTTTCTGGTTATATCTTTTATTTGAGTTTTACCCGTGTTTCTAGTTGAGTGCTTAATTATGTGTGTTATTGTTTGTTTGCGGTAGAATACCCGGAGTGCGAAGTGTGCTACTACGAGTCTCTAGGTTTTGCAGATCATCAGCAAGGCAAGTAACACTTTGATCATATCCCTTTATTACCCAGTTTTTATGCATTAGTCTCAATCCTCAAACATTGCATCATTAGGATCTGAATAACATGTGAGTTTGGGAAGTAGATGATGAGGTAGAACCTATTGCCCTTTTATTATAAACCTTTGGGAGTTACTTCTACGTTATGCTCAGGATTGCTATGCTATGCTCGTAGACGTGGTTTGGTTTGAGTGTATCCATGACAGATGTGAGTATTATTAATTAATGGTTAACTTAAGGTGACTACTTAAATACACATCTGGGTGGATTGGTTGAGGCACCCTGGAGTACCCAGTGGTTCTCAGGGCACCTGCAGAATCCAGTGTTGTCCTAGGATATCCCAGAGTACCCGTGTGATCATCCTATGGTTCGCCACCCAGGCTCAAAGGGATCATAAGATTATTCATGCTAGAAACTTCCGTGTGCAGCCACAAGCCATTATGGGCTCTGGCATAGTTGAATAAGTTGTGTGACCTCTTTCAGTGGTAGACTAGCAGATGTAGGGGGTGTAGGTGGTACTGTCTACCTAGAGTAAAGAGTTAATACTTCTGAAAGACTGTGTCTCGGTCATCCGTTTCTCAAACACCATGAAGTGCGAGAAATTCAACGGAGGAGATGGAGTCTTGTGGGGAAAAGTGCGCAAACTTCTGCAGAGTGTATAAACTAATCATGGTTAGCCGTGTCCCCGGTTATGGACATCTTGAGTATCTGGTTCTTGGATTATCATGTTGATCTCATCACTCTAAAATAAATTTGTTTGGTTAATTGATGTTGCTTAATTGGGATTGAGTTGGAGGAACCTTCTCAATGTTTAACAACCACCATGATAGTTAAATAAAATTTATTCCTTTGTTGTAGGGGAAAATTGGCTTTATGCAAAACAGTAACCATAGAGCTTTCCACCAGCCAAATATGCATGTAGTGATAGCATTTACCTGTTCATTACTCTATATGTTACATTGCCAGCATATTCCATGTGCTGACCCGTTTCGGGCTGCAACATATCATGTTGCAGACTTTTCAGACTACGAGTAAGGTGCCATAGGTCGTTGTCGTTCACTCAGCTATGCCGTTGCAGTTGATGGACTCACTTTATCTTGCAAGCCTTCCGCTGTTATCATTTTTAGATGGCCTTAAGCCATATTATTGTAATTAGTTCTCTTTTGAGACATTCGATGTAATAAGTGTGTGATTAAAACTCTATTATAAATCCTCAAGTACTGTGCATGTCAGCATTACCGATCCAGGGATGACACTGATGCACATAGACTAGACTGTTTTAGGTCTAGTCGCTACATAGCAACAATACCAAAAAATGCATGAATGGAACTATGCTTCATAACTGGAGAGAACAAATCATTATAATCAATACCTGGTATCTGACTGAAGTGCTTAGCTACTAACCTTGCCTTAAACCTTGCGGGCTCACTAGGAGACAAACCCTCCTTTCTTTTGAAGATCCATTTGCACCGAATGGTCTTATTTTGTTTAGGCAAGCGCACAACATCCCATGTGCCATTTTTCTCAACTGACTATGGCTCTTCCTACGTAGCAGTAATCCACTTCTCATGGTCACCGGAAACAACTGCTTCAGTGTATGTGGATGACTCATGGATGTTCTCAACATGTTCTGCACAACTGAAAGCATAATGAACAATGTCACACTCTTCAATTAGGCGTTTAGGTTTCTTAATGACTCTCTTGCCCGTGCCGTATACAAGAGACTGAATTTGTCGCTACAAGACAGGGGGTGAGTGTTGCACAACATCATCATCATGAACCTCTGTATCTGGAGCATCATCAACCTGTGCATCTGGAGTAACATCATTATCCACAATTACATTTTACTCCTCATCAAGTTGCTCCACCTGCACAGTAACTCGTTGAGGCTCTACATCAAAAGTATCTGTTGACAGATCATCATGATACATACCAGATCCATTGAAAACAACACTCTTGCTCACAAAAACCTTAAAAGTTCCAGGATCCATAACATGTATCCTTTTACTCCTGAACCGTAACCAACAAACGCACACCTAAGAGCTCTAGGCTCAAGTTTTCCATTATGAACATGTGCATATGTGGTGCAACCGAAAACTCTCAACTGTGAATAATCAGCCGGTGTACCAAACCATACATTGATGGGAGTTTTCTTATTAAGTGGAATGGATGGTGACCTGTTGATGAGATAGAAGGCGGTGGAGGCGGCTTCAGCCCAAAAACATTTGTCCATGCGAGCATTGGACAACATGCAGTGAACCCTGGAGATGATGGTTCTGTTCATGCGCTCAGCCACATCATTCTGTTAAGGAATGTATGGGACGATGTGGTGCCTGACGATGCCCATGTTTCTGCAATAACTGCTAAAGCTTTTGAACAGAATTCCATACCATTGTCAGTACGAAGTATTTTTACCTTCCTCTCAGTTTTCCTTTCTACCATAACTTTCCAATCCTTAAAGGCATCAAACAGATCATATTTATTTTTCAAAAAATAAGGCCACACTTTTCTAGATTAATCATCAATAATGGTAAGCATATTACGAGCACCAGCAAGCGAGGGTTTATGGGAACATCCCCACAAATCAGCATGTATGTAATCCAATATACCTTCTATGGTATGAACAACATTGAACTTTACCCTCTTGTGCTTACCAAAAATGCCGTGCTCACAAAACTCCAACTCACTTACACTTGCAGCCATCCAGAAGTTCTCTTCTGGTCAATTCTTCCATCCCAAGTGTAGTCATATGCCCAAGACGCATATGCCAAATATTAGTTTTATTGGATTCATTTCACCTATCATATGAACGAGGGAACCTTTTGTTACCTTCAGAACTCCACCTGAACTGAAGTGCTTGTACCCTTTGACATGAAGAGCACTCAGCGATATGAGGTTTCTGGCCATGCCGGTATGTGTCTCACATCTGTCAACGTGTGTATCATGCCGTCATGCATCATGATCTGAACAGAACCAATGCCCACAGTCTCATGTGGGTTGTTAGCTCCCATACGCACAACATCTCCACTCTATACAAAATCATAAGTACTAAACCAATCTTTGTTACAGCATATAAGAAACGAACAGGCAGAATCAAGTATCCATTCATCATGACATGAAACACAACCAGCAAAAACAACTAAAGCATCATATGAATAAGACTTATTACCAGGTGTAACATTGACCTTACCATCAGCATCGGATTTGTTTTTAGGTTTCCACGTACCGTTCCTCTTCTCCTTATTTTCCAACTTCCAATAGTCATCAATGAGGTGATCCTCTTTCTTATAATACATACAGAATTTTTCCTTCCCAAATCCTCCGGACTTCAAACGACCTTTGTCGTTCTTGCTTTTATCTCTGTTGTTGTTGTTGTTGTTGTTGTATTTTTTCTGCTCAGGTCTGACTCGTACCTGCAAAGCTTCTCCTTTGGACGATGATTCATCAGATTGCAACATATCTTTCATCTTTTCCTTCTATTGCAAGGCCTCGTGTACTTCAGCAACAGTTAGTTCATCACGGCTATATAATATGGTATCTCAAAAAATTGAAAAAGAACTAGGTGAAGAGCATAAAATAAGAAGATTAAATATTCATCATCATACTTTACGTCCATAGCCTATAAGTCAGAAACGATCTCCTTGAAGATCGACAAGTGGTTTAGCACCGAGCCACCTTATTGCAACTTGTGCATGAACAACTTCATCTTCATGTGCATCTTACTGGTCAGATCCATGGACATGCAGATCGACTCCAGTTTCAGCCAGAGAGCTGCTGCAAATTTCTCCTCTAGCTCTTCGTGCAAAATATTGTTAGATAGATGAAGATGAATCAGAAACATAGCCTTACAATCTTTGCGCTTCTCATCCTCAGTCCACGCCTTCGGTTCTTTTCCACCGAAACCATCTAGCGCCTCATCCAGATAGGGATGCGCCAGGATAGCCCGCGTCTTTACCTGCCTCAAGGAAAAGCTCATGTCGTAGTCCGGCATCGGAAGATCGAACTTCATCGATGCCATGTCGTCAAAAACCCTAGATAGAAACAAGGCTCTAATGCCACTATGAGAGATACGACGGGCAAATCAATACGACGAAGAACAAAAACAAGCAGGAGACATGAGATTTAACATGGAAAACCCATCCAATATGAAGGGGGAAAACCCACGGGCACCAGCCAGCAAATCTTCACTATATAGGGGGAGATTACAAATGCCGGGGATTTACAACTGATCAACTTATCTCGTGCGGCGGCTTACAAGAAGTATGTATAACACAGGTGACCTAGGTCAATACTGATCTGCTCCGCCCAAGCCTACCGGAGACGGGCTTCGCTCCGCTCTCTCGTCAGAAGTTAGCATTTCTCTTTATATACTTGAATTTGGAGCATAACATAACAGTACCACATTTCTGGTATGAACTACTCGGGAAAGTAGTACAATAAATTGTTTTGGCTTCATCCACTCTTGTTCTTATTATGCCTTTCCTCAAAGACACGTTAATTAGTTTATTTACTTTTTTTCCTTAATTCACATTTTAATGTTTTGTTGTGTACTGATAAAAGGTTGCCTTGATTTTCCATTTTTGGTGCGGGTGAGAACATATGTTGGTTGCTATCCTCTTTTGTTGGCCGTGTTAAGAACGATTACATTGGATTTAATAAAATGCATATATAGTTTGATTCATCATAGCCTTGTAGGTAAAGGTTTGGTACATGTGGTGATCAAAATCTAGAAAACCATTTTCACTATAAATTCTTAGTAATACTAGATGGTCTAAGATGGCTTCAGATTATTTTTGCCGTTTCATATGTTGTAGTTTTTCTTCACAAGGACAAGGGGGCTAAGTTTATTGTGTGTTGTATATTTCTCGATGTAATGTCACATCACTTTCTTTCAATTTTTCTTGATAGTCCTTAGTTACCAGTGTATGATCAATTGTAGAGGTAGCACTTAGTGCTCTCTGGGATGAGCTTAGTTGGGTGTCAGGCCAAGCAGTGATGGCAGCTTGACGTTCTAAGAATCTGAATCTGAAGTGATATGATTTTTATTTCTATGTAGCGATGCATGTGCTTTTAACTATATCCGAAGAGAATGATAATTGATTATTGTATTTAAATTTATGACCTTCCTTGCAAATGATTTTGACTAAGAAGTTAAACAACTTCAAAAATAAATGATAATTTTATTTAAAAGTAAACAAGCAAAGTTCGAATTTTATTTGGAGAAATACACTTTCTTCCTTATTTTGTTTATGTGATTTCTGTTGCGGTTGGTTTGTTTTTCACTGAGTTGAAAAGGTTGGAATATGTGAACATAATCAGGTGTATAAGTGGTGCGCTAGATGGCTATATTGTTTCTCTAAACTTGGTTAGCTTAATTGCTTGAACATACATCATGTTATATAAAAATTTAGTTCTATGTATGTCGTATGTGGTTTTCCAACAGTTCCTTGAGTTGTGGACAATCTCTGGTTATTTTTGGTTTTAGTTCACAAAAAGATATAAGGTATGGTTGGAAAACAAAGGAGCAAGAACAACCTATAGTCAAAGGAGTACAGTAACAAAATACAAAACTGAAAAAAAAACCGGTCAAATTCCTCTTTGCTCACAAATAGTGACGACCCATGTCATTTTTCACTCTTGTAACTACAGAGTGGATCTATTCTATGCCGACATTACCATTTTTGTTAAATGTTTCCTATTGAATGTCAACAACTACAACAACTGTTTGTCGATAAGACCATAAATGTTTTATCATGGGAGCCTCCTTCTTATTCTTGAAGCATCTTGTCATGCATAAATTTGGCGATATTTATAAATGAGAGGAGCTTTTGTGTCTATATTTTATAACAAGTGATCATTGGAGTCCAGAGTTGGAATATGTGCACATGACACTGTCTGGTATTAAAAACTAAAGTGTATATCTGATATTGGCTTCATATTATTGGTGTTAACAAATAGTTATTTGTGTCCATGGCAAAGCACGGGCATTCAACTAGTCACTAATAGAATGCATATTTTAGGGATGATGACATGCATGCATGTTTGTATCGACAATGTCTTGTATGAACTGCAAAACACCGCCATGGCAACATTTTTTAGTGGGCCTGGTTAAGTTACCAGTGGCGGGAAGAATTCCGGTATTTAAGTTACCAGTGGCAGGCCCAAAACAAGTGACCGTCACTAGTAGCTACTAGTCATGCCCGTGCGACGGCATGCCGTGCCCTGTCGATACATTATCTGTATATATGATATTTTTATCTCATGTGGTGAAAAATAAGAGCTTATAACTTTATAGTCACACAAAAGCAAGCTATGCACATGACCAATTTGGAAAGGATACATTTATTATCACCATGAGTGATACATCTTGCAAGATGGGAAGTATACATTGTCATTTATTTCTAGCAAGACTAAACACATTACATTCATTGACAACTTATATCATTCTAGTGGAGCCTCGTGGATTGGTATTTGTAATGAAATGATACAAAGATTTTGAAAACTGTTGCACGCGACCTATAGGTGGCTGAGTGCCATTGTAAGAAATGATTGGATCATCAGTATATGGACGCTGAGAATACATACACAATAATATTATGTCCGAGAAATTATCACATGTCTTACTTTGTCTTGTGAATTTATTTTGTAGCGCAGTTACCTAATGACGTGCCATAATAACTGCCATTGCTTGGTTAGTACTTTTTGTGACTTCAAACTGCATAATAGTTATGATCATTGATGGCGATTTCATAGTGAGCACATATTAATTCCAAGGTTGCTTGAGAAACATTATCCTAAGGTGCATCTAGTGTTTCAGCTAGTTGGACGTTGAACGTAATCTGCCTGCTTTCAATTCTCCTGGCATATATACAAACTTGTATTTATAGAACGGATTTGCTAATTTACACTCGACTGTTTCCCAATTCGTTGTCGTTCAATTTTTTGTCTGTTTGATCTCGCGTTTAGATTCGCGCTCGGTCCTGCTGTTTTGTGCTGGTTTTCGGGTCGGTTTTTTTATCAGGCACGATATTCTCCATCTGCCCGTTTTCCTCGACCCGGCCGAGCCGCTGCGCACGGTAGGTTTTTGTCCTTTTGAATTTGGAGCGGGATGTCGTTCCCCTTTCTCATTTGGATAAGGCGGAGGGAGAGAGAGATCGAGCGGCGGAGGAGGGCAAGGCGATTCCTCCTGTTCATGGCGATTTGGAGCTCATTCGCCGCAGGATTCTGACTTCATCCTCTTCCTCTCTCCGCTAATCTGGTTGGTCGCCCTTGTCTCTCGCTCTTTTCCCCCTGCTCATGGTGATTTCCTCCTGTTCTCGGCCGTGTAGTTCCAGATCTAGGTTGTTTTTGGTTTCGTGGATCCGCGCTTTGTGGTTTTGTTGGTCCGCGAGATGTGCATTTCGGTGTCGTGGTGTTCTAGTACGCCATGGTTGTGCGCGTGAGTTTTTTGGTAGGAGTCTGCAGTGTGCCATGAATAGTCTCCATGCAGTGGTCTTCTGTTTTTGTTGTGGATGCAGCCCAAATACCGCGCCCCTCGCCAGTTTGGTTGTCGTCGTTGTTGTGTAGATTAGGTCTCGTACAGTTCCCTTGTGCTCTGGTGTTAAACCTAGGTCTCGTTGGCGCTGTTAGGTGTATTTTCTAGTTTTGTAGCTTAGCATACCCCCGCCGCCCCCAATGACAGTACTCAACCCCATGAATTTCACTGTAATCCCCCCAGCATTTTCCCTTGCTCTGTATTGTCTGTCTGATTCACATTTGTATTACCCCCTGTTCTACACTGTAATTTTTCTTCTTCTGAATTTGTATTTCGATGTATCCCTGATTTAGACTGTATTCCCCTAGTTTCCGTGTTGGTCTTTTATGCCTGATGAATTCTGTAATGTATCTCTGAAGTTCACTGTTCGTAGTATGTTTGACTTACCTTTGTATGGTTGATTTATTGTATTTGTGGCAGAGCTTACACTGTATTTCATCCTAGTTTTGCACTATAATTCCCTAGAGTTTTCTAATGTAATTAGCATGGTTGAGTAATTCACTTGCAATGTAAATCACCGGAGTTTTTCAGTTTATTTCCCTAGAGTTTTATACTATAATTAGCATGGTTTGAGGACTGTAATTGTGGTAGGGCTTACACTGTAAATCGCCAGAGTTTTACAGTGTATTTCCCTGTAGTTTTACACTGTAACCATAGGGCTTGCTCTAGAGTTTAACAGTGTATTTCCATATAGTTTTACACTGTAATTTGTATGCTTACAATGTAATTCCCTAGAGTTTTTCACTGTAATTTGTATGGTTTGAGGACTGTAATTTTTGTATGACTTACAATGTAACTCATCAGAATTTTACACTGTATTTTCCCTAGAGTACTACACTTTAATTTTTGTGCTTGAGGACTGTAACTTCAGTATGACTTACAATGTAATTCATCAGACTTTTACAATGCATTTCCCTAGAGTATTACACTGTAAATCCACCCAGTGTAATTACAGTGTAATTGTCCGTTTCTTACAGTGTAATAAACCTTTCGCGGAGCTATTGAATGATTTGATTGATTGATTTGGCCTTCCTATCAACTATCATGCCCAATAATTACAGTGTATTTTCATTCCAGCATTACAATGTAATTTTGCCTAGTGTGCTTGTCGTTGTTGATGTGAAGGTAGGCGTAGTAGGTATTAGGTTTCAGTGGTTGATCCCTTAGCTTTTTGTCTCTGAAGATTGAGTTTTGGTTTGTAGCCCCTGTAGCCTCTGGATTTTGGTCATGTTGTAACGTTTTTGTCTAATGATGTTGTCTCATTATGTTGCTCATGTCAAGCTTATCTGTAGGTCGTGGAATCGCCTCCTGATTTTTGTTGTTGCGAGCTCTAGGTGTTTAATCCCCCTTTTGTACCATGAATGTTGGTTAAGGATCTTCAGTGTTATTTTTACATTGCAATTCATGTTAGTCTTACAGTGTATTTTTGTCCTAGTGTTACAATGTAATTTCTCTCAGTTTTCACAGTGTAATTGTGCTAGTTTAAAGTGTAAATCCACTCAGTATAATTACAGTGTAATTTTCCAATACTTACAGTGTAATAAACCTATTTTTTTTCTAGTGTGTTTTTTGAGTTTTAATTGGATGCATTTCACTGTTACTTAACTTTTCTTTTCCTTTTTGTGATCCTTCCTTTTTCTAGGTTTAAATGGGTAAGCTGCGGAAAGCTTCTCATCGGGATGTTCCTTTAGTATCATCTTTAGAGAGTGGAGATTCTGGGGGTGAACCATTTGTGCCTAATGATTTTGCAGAAGATGGTTGTTACCCTGTGTCTATGGTAATTATTTATTTTGTGCTTCTTTTATTTTTAGTTTTATTGCCACTTATTTATTTTTGGGTTGTCTTATTTTCTTTATTGGTTGTTTCTGCAGAAATTATCTGATGACGAAGGAGGGCTTGACAAAGCTCTTCTGAAGTTCTATCTTAATCAATATGTTTTATTTTATCTAGGACTTTTCATTCTTGTTTCATTTTTGACATTTTTTCTTTTCTCTTGTTCGATAGTTGTGTTTTCCTTATTTTTTCAGAAAGTAAAATGCTTGAAGAGGAAATTATCATCTGCTTCAAGGAGGAATGTGGTTAGTTCCTATTTACTCTGATTTCAGTAGTTTTTTACTCGGTAAATATCGTGTGCTTATTTGATGTTTTTTTGTGTTCTCACACTGTAGTTCATGCACTTACCCCTCAAATTTTGTATGTGTGTTTTCACTGCATTTTTGTAAATTTTATTGTGATTACTTTTTCAAGTCCAATTCTTAGTAACTGTACTTTTTAATGTATTGCAATGTATTTTTGTACTAAGTAATAGTAATCTGAAGCAATTATTTGAGTGGTTGATATGTGCTTTCACTTATGTTTTTTTTGTGATTTTCTAGTGTAAGTCCAATTCTTTAGTAACTGTATTTTTCTATGTATTGCAATGTGTTTTTTGTACTAAGTAATAATAATCTGAAGTAATTTTTTCAGTGGTTGATATGGTGTTTCACTTTTGTTGTTTTTGTAGAGGCAGAAACGCTCTAGTGATTACCCTTCCTGTGCTACTTTCACTAGATATTATGGGAAGTTCTTCTCTGGTCTTGTTGATGGACTGTGTTCTAGGTATCATGGTGTTGTCCAGAGATATGGCATGGGATGTCTTTTAGAGTTTGTTAGGACCGAGGTTCCCCTCGGGTTGATGAAGTGGCTCGCCAGTAGGTTTGATGTCCCTTCATCTGAATTCCAGCTCAAAAGGAAATTTATCCCAATGACCAAGTATGATATTCATGACATCCTCGACCTTCCAGTAGATGGTGAGCCACTTGTGTGTGATCCTAAATCCGGCCGTGATTTTATCCTCTCTCTCACTTTGACTTGACCAGTATTCCTCCCGTGTCCTTCTTTGCAAACAAGCTAAAGTCAACAGAAGTCGAGTTGCCTGATGAAGATGTCTTTATTTGTTTCATGATTGTTGCTTTTTCATCATTCCTTTGTCCCAACTCTAGCCTCGGTCCTAGCCCAAAGTACCTACATATCTTCAGGGATTGTCCTTTCGTGCGTAACTATGATCTGTCGAGATTTGTTTATGAGTGGCTGTTGAGTTGCATAAAAAAGTTCAAGGATTCCACTAAAGTTGCTTCCAAAAGATCAGTGACATTTGGCGGTTGTCACTATGCTTTTGCTGTAAGTCTTGTTATTTTTCTTCTTTTTTCCTTTTGTAAGTTTGATTTGACATGTTATAGTCATTTTAATCTTTTCTTTTGTTCTTATTTTATAGGTTTGTTACCTTGACCAACTTAATTTTGGTCTTCACTCTGTCCCTGATGTCAAGCCTCAGATCCTAGTATGAAAAGGTAACAAAGTTAAGCAATTTTCAGAGCTTGATAGAAACAATAGCCGCTCTTTTGGTAAGAGGCCTCTAAAGCAGTTGTGTCCTTCATTTCATTTGCAGGTTGGTTTTTTTTCCTGATTTGTTTGTATATTTTTTCTTTGGATTTACTTTCACTTTTTGTGGTTGTCGATGTTACTCTGTATGTTCTAATGCCAACTTTATTTATTTTTTTGTCGTTGTAGCAGTCTATCGAGAAATCTTCAGCAAGCAAGGATGGTGATGTTCCCCTTTGCAACACCAAGCTTTTTGAAATGAATGCGCAGAAATCATTTGGTGCTCGTTTTGGATTAGAGGTTAGCCTATTTATGAGTTTGATATTTATGCTCTTTTTGCCTTTTCTTTTTGCTTGTTTAATCTTGTGGGTTTACTGAATTTTTTTCTTTTTCAGGCTGCTCAGGTAGTGATAGACCTTGTTCAAGCTAGGAACAAAGACAAGCCTAAGATATGTTTAGAATCTCTTGTAATTGATGTCTTGGACTGCATAGCAAACTCAGCTTTGAATGCGAAACCTATTGCTACACCAAAAGTTTCTTCAAGCGATGTTCAATCTCTAAACAACTTCTCTTTTGGTTAGTTCCTTCCTGATGTTCTCTTTATGTTGTCTCTATTTCTGAGTTATGTAATTTTTTATTGTATGATTGTTAGTTTTTTGCTCATGTTAGTGTTGTTTCTTTCTCTTTTTGAAGGCAATAAGTTTATTTCTATTCACTCTTTCATCCTTGAAAGAAACATTGAAACTATTGTCGAAAAGCCATCTCCTCAAGTCCAGCACCCAATCCCCAATTTGAATGAAGCTTCTACTTTTGTTGCTGGTGTTATTTCGGATGGGGATTTTCTCAATCCAGTAGTATTATCTAGTTCATCTCCAGTTCCTAAGGTGTGTGTTGAGGTATTGTCTAGTAAAAATAGTTATCTTTTTAATTGTTTGATGCATTTAGACTAATCTCTTGTTTTTTCCATATATTTTTTGATAGAGTGTGGTGAATGAAGCTAATGCGGAAGGTGCAATTCCAATGGATCCTCTATCTTGTGGAAAAAGTGCTTCTGATGCTATAGGTTTGATCTTTTACTTCTTTTTATTTTGTATTTTTTGTGTTCTCCTATGGGTTCTTCTTTTAGATTTTTTTTCTTTGTCGTTCATGTGTGCTTGTATTTTTTTTCCTTTTGTAGGTATATCCCCTTCAACAATGCAGTGTCCAATTCCTGCTATTGGTTCTTCGCTGATGCATTCAGGTCATTGTGTGTTTAATTATTTCAAGGGTGTAGTTTTCATTTTATTTTTCTTTGTAGTTGACCCTCTTTGTGTTTTTTGTGTAGCTGGTCCTGATAAAAAGTGCGAGCCCAAGGTTGTTGTTACTGATTTTCAAAAACCAAGTTTTGCTGAATTCAGTCGCTCTCTTGGTGTTCAATCACACCCTAAAGTTTTCATTCAACAGCACAAAGTTAAAGAGGGTGACTCTTCTTTTGGAGGACTATCGCCTCTGGTTCCTATTCGTTTGTCGCAGCGGTTCCACAATGTGGTTAGCTTCTACCTCTTTGTTTGTCCTTTTATGCTTTTTGTTCATTCGAATTTCCCTGTATTTCAGTACTGATTTTGTATGTTTTATTGTTTTATATTAGGTAGATGATGTTGAGTGCTCTTAGTATGATGTTGAAAGATTCTTGAATTCGCTTGATCCACCAAATGTTGAGGTAATTATTTCTGAATTTTAAATCTTCTCTTCTCGTTTAGTAGTTGGTTTTTGTTTTTTACTTCTGATTGTTTGTTTGTTCCTTTTTTCTGTTTCCAGGATTGCATTGAAATGGTGACCTTGCCTCCTTCTGAAGTTTCAAAGTCAAATTTCTCCTCAAGCCACCTTAATGATCAGGTATGGTGATTTTTCTTTATGATTTTTGTCTATTGATTCTTTTGTTTTTATTAGTTTATTTATAACGCCATG
Source organism: Triticum aestivum (assembly GCF_018294505.1). NCBI lineage: Eukaryota > Viridiplantae > Streptophyta > Magnoliopsida > Poales > Poaceae > Triticum > Triticum aestivum. The sequence continues at coordinate 172,477,121 of NC_057807.1, read as the reverse complement.
TTAATCTATTGCTTTTTCTTGCATGTTTTATCAATGTATGTTAAGAAGCCAGTAGACGACGTTCAAATTGTGGGGACTTCCAGTTTTGTTGATAGATGCAAAGACCTTTCAAGGTCTAATGATGTTGCTTACAACAAGCTTAACAACTTCAACTTGACAGAATCTCAATCAACTAGTCATTTCCCTAAGAATCAAAAAGTAATGACAATTTTTCTTCCTTTCTCCCCTCATGTTCATCTTTTTTATAATGTAGTCATCCTTTTTCCAATTGTTTACCTAATGTCCATCCCTTTTTATTTTCCTTTTGCTCCATTTTATGTTTTCAGGCTATTGCTAGTTCAGAAGTAGAGATCTTGTCTTCCGGGAATGCCTCTAGAGATCTTTCTCCTGCTCAAGTTCCTAAAGCTCATGGCTCATCTTTTGTTGTTCCTAGTGGTTCATCTGGTGCTCATCTACCTCGCAGGATGGTTTTACCAGGTAGATATAACTCGGATTCTTATGTTGCTCAGGGTAACAAGTTTCCTGTTTCTGCTAAAGAAAGGCGTCACCTCCTAGCAATGGTTCAAATTGGAGACCATGAAAGTTGGTGCAAGTACGCTTTTCTGGCCTTGTGTTTTTTCCTTTTTTTTGAAATGCCTATCCAATGCTGATGTTTGACCTTCTTTTTAGACTGGTAGGGTTTGTAGTTGTCATTTTAGTAGCTTCCAAAATTTACTAGTTTTTCCAATGTGTTTTACTTGTTATTTTGATTTTATTTTTATCCACAGGTTGACTTTATTTTTTGATTGGGTTTTATTATATTTTTTTCGCTAGGTATGAAGCAATTCGATATGACTGATCCTACTGTAGTTACCGTAATCTTGCAACTTTGAAGTCAAGAGAACATGTGGATAATTTCTTGATTTTGTGCGTTTGTCGTTATCTGTTCAAACAAGCCCACCCATCGGTATCAAGGAAACATTTCTTCTTCTCTTATATTGGGGTATGTTGTATTATGTCATTCTTTTCTTATTTTGTGGCATTTTTTATATAAGCATTTGAAGTCTGGTTATTTTCTTTTTTGATTTTCTGATATGTAGTTATATTTTTTTTCTCTTTTCAGGAAACCATTCTAAGAGGTACTGATGTTGATATTGTAGGCAATGCATTTACTGGCGCTAAGTGCTTTCCCAATGTGGAGAAGTAATCTGGTTAGTTGTTTTATGCTTCCTTTTTTTAGTGCGGGTGTCTCATTATTCTAGTTTGTCTTTTTAGTTATTTTTATTTCACTGTTGATGTATAATTTGGTCTGTCTTTGGTCTGTAGTTATTCTTTCCTATTGGACAGGAGAAACACTGGTTTACCTTGGTTGTTTGCTTGAAGGAGAGGGCATTCGCATTTCTTGATTCTTTGTACGGGGCAAAGGATCATTTTCATCTGGGAATTCATGATAAATTGGTAATCAAAACTATTTTTCCTTTAGTGATTCATCCCCTTTATTTACCAATGTTCTTGCCCTTATGTTTATTTCATCTTTTCATATAGATTGAAAATTTCATAACAATCTGGGATCAGTTTGTGACTCCTATCCTACGTACTCGTATCGACTTTGAGAATTTTGACATTGTCTACCCTACTGTTCCACAGCAAAATAACTGGTATTTATATCTCCTTTTCCTTTTTGGGTGTGCCTTTTGTCCAATTTTCTTCCTGGGTTTCTTATCGGTTTGGTTTAATTTTTCCTTTTAAGGGAGGATTGTGGTGTTTTCACTATCATGTATCTGAAGCACCGGACTCCTAGGACCCCAATTGGCAATATGTTTGGCGCAGCCGATGTTGATAACATAAGAATCAGATTGGCAAACGAGTTGTATTTCAGTGGATTCAACAGTGTCGACAAGACATTTGTTACCCACTTCTTCGATGATGTGAGTTCTCTTTGTATGCTTTCTTTTGATTTTTGGTTTGATGTGTTTTATTCTTATTGAAGAAGATTCAAGTCCGTTGTCTTTTCTTTTGTACAGGTCAAGGCTTAGGTTTTCCTGGAAGATGCATTTTTGTGACATTGAAGGCTTTGCTTAAAACTAGGCTTTCCAAGAAATTATAGATAGTAGTACTGCTGGCAATGTTTTTTGTCGGTAGTGTGATTAAATCCGATAAATTTGTACGCTTTGGTCTAGTTGTCATGTCTGTGTGTTGGATGGTTGTTCTATTTTTAATGTCGTGAATCAGTGACTCTTTTTAACAGAGAAGTATGAGAAGAATGGTTTCTTTATCTCATTTGTTTTACTTGTTGCTTTTGTTCCTTTGTGATTGTTTGATTTATTTTTATTTACTGTATTGTTAAGCATGCTTGCTTCAACGGCAGTTAGACGTTCTTGGGTAATCAAGGTTCATTTCCCCCCAACATATTCTTTTGCTTGTTTTTCCCTTTAGGTGTTTAGTATATTCTGAACATTTTTGTCCCTTTGTTGTTGTTGCAGGGTTGGTTTAATTCTTTCTTAAGTCCCCCAATAATTAAACTCAAATTGTCAAACTTACAAGTACAATATCCAGGTAAAAGAATGCTTGTTGGGCCTTTCATTTTTCCTTTGTGTTTAATTTTGGGTGTGCCTTTTCATCATACTGGCTAGTATTTTTTTGATTTGCAGTATAATTTCCATGCTTAGTTACTGTATTTTTTTAGTAATATTATAGTGTAATTTACCACATATTTACTCTGTGTATTCCCATGAATTTCATGTAGGTTTTCCATTTCTTAGGCTTCTTTCCCACACTGTAATATTATACATTTCTTAGTTCAGAGGCATTGCACTGTAAATCTCTGGGTTTTTACAGTGTAAGTTCTGGGTTTTTACAGTGTAAGTTCATGCGTTTTTACAGTGTAAATCGTGGGAAGTTACAGTGCCTTTGTCACTGTATTTTCAATGTAAATACCTACTGTAAATCTTGGGTTTTATGGTGTATAAGTTATGGGTTTTTACACTGTAAATCCTGGGAAGTTACAATGTAAAATGCCCAAGAATTTTAATGCAAATTCAATTGGCTTTTGCACTTGATTTAGACTATATTTTCAATGTATGTAAAGCCCACTATAAGGTCAAGTGATTTTACAGTGCAATTCTAGGGTACTAATGTATATGATTTGGTATTCACACTATAATTACCCCAGATTTTACAGTGGAACTACCTTGGAATTCCAGTGTAATTTCATTGTTCATGTCACTGTAATTACTGTACGAAGCATGCAAAGATTATGTAATTTCTCAGATTTACAGTTTGATGTTGATATGTCTTGTAGATGAAGAAACTCCATCCTCATTTGTTCTTGTGGCTCATCTTGTTGATTTTGCTCTGTTGTCCCCCAATTATTCACGGATGTTCTTCCTCCTTGCTCCTCGTCAGGTACATTCCCCTCTCCCATGTGTTTCTGGAATGTATTGTATGCTACTTTCCATTTTTGTTGAAATGTATGTATTGTAGTTTAATTCACTCAAAACAGATTGAAATTAGGTAGCAATCCTCTCAATCATAGTACAACAATGAATTAGAAATTAGGTAGCAACACTGCTATCCATCATAGTACAAAAACGAATTCGAAATTAAGTAGCAACACTATTATCCATCATAGTAGATTCTTTGTTCACTAGTAGTTTTTTCTATCACTTTTTCTTCTCCTAGTCATCTTTTTCTTTCCTGCCTTGTCATTTTGTCTTTCTCATTCCTCATGTTCTGGTCAATTGTTTACTTCACTTCTTCCGAAGGGTTCTGCTATAGGGTTGTGTTGTGCCGTTGTGTTGCCCTTCTTCTTGTCATTGTCCCTCTGGTTGCTTCTTTTGTTATCTCCACTTGTATCCAGTGAGTGGTATTAAATTCTATACTTTCCATCAAGTAGAGTTCATTTAAATACATTTTTTACTTACATTTCTTGACACTCCTCGGGTTCGACTGCTTCGGTTGTTTCCCTTTAGGCTTGTTGTACTCCTTGTCAAGGTTCGTGCAATTATTTAGTGTGTGTCTCTCAGATCCACAGTGTGAGCATTTGTAGAACTTGTTTTGCTTTATTGCTTCACCAATAGTTAGCATCCTTGGTCTCCCTTTTGTTTTGGCTACATCTGGGTCTTGAATTGTGAATGATGATGTTGTTCTTTCTCCCTCTCCTGCTGTTGGTATGAATGTAACTGTTCTTGTTGTTGCACTCTGCCCCTCACCAATTGTTTCTTCTTCGTCATCCATTTCCTGTAACCTTTTCTCTATCCTGTCTAATTCTCCTAGGAGATACTCATACTTCCTCTTCTTCTTTGAAGCTATTGATGCCACATGCACCAATTTCCTTGCTAACACATTGTACCTTAGTGTGGAGTTCTCAACTGTAACAGTTGGTGTCTTTGTAATATCAAGCTTGTAGTCACTCTTCCTCCATCTGTCAATGATGTATTTTTATGGTATCTTCTCGATGTTGAGATGGATCATCACTCGAAGTATGTGTGAGCACAGCAGACCATCTTTTTGGAGCGCGCAACAGATGCAAGAGTATTCTTCTTCTTTTAGTCCCACTTGCACTAGGTATAACCTTTTCCGGAGTTCTTTCATAGGGTCGTTTTCAGCTTGTGTCACAATGTAGTATTTGTCCTTTTCTTGCTCAAAGACATGCATCCTTGTTGTGTCTGCCATTTTAAACTGGAATTTCCTAAATATTCCAATGTTGTGTAGCTCATGTGCTTGCCTTTCTATGTTGTATTTTGACCAAAATGCTTTCTGTGCAACTTTCTTGTTTCTACAAACATGGTCGCATTCTTCTTCCCTGTCATGCACAACATCAAGTATCCGGTCATACTCTTTCAAAAAGCTAGTAGCACCAAATTTAGCTCCAACCCCTTTTTTGAAAAGGGAATTCGTTCCTTCACTTCTTGTTGTAGTTTGTATGAATGGGAAGAATTTGTCCTTGAAATACACTAGTATGAACTTTTTCCTGTTTTCCCACATGTCGTTGAAGTACTTGATGTGGTGAACTTGATATTTTTCTATCATTTCTTGCCACTGTGTTTCAAATTCTTCAACGGTCAAGGAGTTGTCCACAATGTCCTGGAAATCTTCGTAGAGGCCCTCATTAGCTTGGAAGCAGGGCCCGACTTTCTCCTCTACCTTCTTCTTTATGTGGAAGAGGCAGCTCCTATGTGTCGCATTAGGAAAGACTTTTTCAATTGCTGCTTGCATTGCCTTGTCCTGGTCTGTAATGATCGATGTAGGATGCTTCCCTCCCATAGCCATCAGGAATTGTTCAAACAACCACGCAAATGTTTCTTTTGTCTCATTGATGATGAATGCACAAGCAAACAAGTATGTGTTGCCATGCGGGGATATCCCCACAAAGGGTGCAAATAGTAGGTTGTACCTGTTTGTTAGGAATGTAGTGTCAAAACTGATGCAATCACCACAAATGTCATACATCATTCTTGACCTCACATCTGTCCAGAATAAGCTTCTCACTTTATTATCTCCATCAAGCTCAAACGAGTAGCAAAATCCAGGATTTTTTGCTTGCTTCTTGTTGAACATTTGCACTACTTCCATCATGTCAGAATTTGCGATATCCCTGTTTATTGTTGCTGCATAGTTAGTCACATGCTTTTTTGTGTAGGGAAGATGAGCCATTCCTCCTCACAAGTAAGCCAGGACAGCAACAATCCTTCTTGATTCCAGGTTTGTGTGCTTCAAAACCCTTATCAAGCACTTCTCTTCATCTGACATGTACTTATGAGACCTGAAGAATCTACTATTTGGTGTTAATTCATGGTTGTGTACTAGTTGTTGTCTTGTAATTTCCCATAAGCCTCCTTTCTCTGATATGACCATCACGACTTTACAATCTGTTTTAGCAATGACTATAGATTTTCTCATGGGCACTATGTAGTCCTTCTCTATTTCCTTTGTCTTGCCCCACTTGTTGTACTTCATAGTGATCCTTTTCACCTCATTGTTACTTTTTCTGCTTGTTGTTCTTGAGATTGCTACTGTAGCCACTGAAAAGCCTGCTACTTTTGAGTAGAAGTTGAAATATTCCTGTGCTTCCTTTGTTTTGAACTGCATGCCTAAATGTGGCTTGAAATTACTGCTAGTGTTCATGAGATTGCCTTCTAATGCAGCATCTTGTTCATTTTGCAGGAACCTCTCAATGTCTTCTTCATCAAGGAATTCATCCTCTGCATCTTGCCCAAGTGAGTCTTCTTGTTCTTCTCTATCTCCTTCTTCATTGCTATGGTCTGCGCTTGAGTTTGTTTTAGCTCCTGCCCCTCTTATGTCGACATCCTCAGGCTCCTGCAAGTTTAGGGTTTTGTTTTAGTTTTTTTTCCTGATATACTATTTGAACTTCATATATGTTCATCGTTTGTTGTTTCTGAAATTTTTGCAGTGTGTACCTGTTGCAGATTCAAGTTGTAGAACAGGTTTCTGTCCCATGGATTAGATTCTCCTCCACCATCTTCACTTTCTGCCACTTCATGATGCAAGTCTCCCTCCAATGTCTGCAAAGTATGCTAGTATAATGAATGTTAGTGCATTTTCTTTGGTATTTCTTGTAATTGTTATTCAGCAGTTATCTTGCTTACATTGTTGTCTATTTCTGTGTTGAAACTACCATCTACCTTGCTCTTGTAGTTCTGCTGAATAGTTTCCACAACATTCGTTGATGCGTCTCCAGAATGTACCTGCATGGTTCACCACAACTTATAATTTAGAATTTTTGCTATCATTTTTTTGCAGTAGTTGTTTTTTTTGTGATTTTTTGATTTTTTTTACCTTGTATATAATGTATGAATGTAGGAGGGCAGTGAATGACAATGTATCCTGCAGCATAATACATTTTTAGTAAATTTTTCAAACATAATGAAAAAGCTCATTCAGACGTAAATGAAGGAGCACAGTGAATGAAACTGTAGGACGAAAAGTTTAGCTACTGTATTTCACATTGAGTATCAGTTCTTCCTGTGACAGTCTCAGTAGGTCATCTTTAGTCAGTGCCCTCATCATGCTCCTCTCCTGACCCATTTTAAAAAGAAAAATGTCAATGTTAGTGTAATCATGAGCAACCAAGCATTTTTTAGTGAGATGCCGGAACTTTCAATGTTCTGTCTCCCCTGTTTTTAATGTAGCTTATGCTCTCTACTTTAGTAGTTTGGTTTTATAATTTTTTCTAGCTGTTTTACACTGTTAGTTCCTAGGTTCTAGTATTTTTGTACAGTGGGATTTACAGTTTAGTAAAACTTTCTAAGTACATGCAATTTACAGTAGTATTTTCACTGGAAATTTCAAGTTATTACAGTAGTTTTAGGAGTGTACTTGTACTGGAAATCAGTAGTTACCTACAGTAGTTTTTACACTGGAAATTACAAGTTACTTACTGTAGTTTTTTACACTGGGATTTTTATTATAAAACATTGTAATTACTTTGGGAAACTATTTACAGTAGTTTTTACTGTTGGATTTACACTGTAAAAATTACAGTGGAAATTACAAGTTACCTACAGTAGTTTTCACACTGGAATTTTACACTGCAAAGCATGATTTTACAATGTAAATTATAAGTTACCTACAGTAGTTTTTCACACTGGGATTTTACACTGTAAAGCATGTAATTACACTGGAAATTACAAGGTACTTACAGTCGTTTTTTACTGTGGTTTTTACACTGTAAATCATGTTTTTACTCTGGAAATTACTAGTTAATTACATGTTACTTACACTGGGATTTTACACTGTAAAAGCATGATTTTACACTGAAAATTACAAGTTACCTACAGTAGTTTCCACACTGGGATTTTACAATGCAAAGCATGTAATTACATTGAAATTTACAAGGTACTTACAGTAGTTTTTTACTCTGGTTTTTACACTGTAAATCATGTTTTTACTCTGGAATATACAAGTTAATTACATGTTACTTACACTGGGAAATACACTGCCAATTACGAGCTACTTACACTAGATTTTTCTAGGGATTTACACTGTAAATTGTTCATTTTCCCTCTGTAATTTTTCTTGTAAGTTTTCTGAATTTCTTTTCACTGTATTTTTTCCATTCGAATCATTTCAATGCTTTTCAATGTATTTTTTCCATGATGATGTCAATGTAATTGATCACAGAGTTTATGTAATTTCCCAGTAGTTCATTAGATGTTGATCTATCTCTTTTTGTAGATGAAGAAATTTCCTCCCTGATTTGTTCATGCGAGAGGGGCAGAGAGAAGCTGGTGAGCAGTTGAGATGCTGACCTGTGGTTGGTGATGCTGATTCCCCTCTGATGATCTTCTTTCTTGCTGCTCGTCAGGTACAACATCTCCTTCGATTCTCTTGTGATTTCTGTTTGACCTCCCTTCTTCTTCTTCTCCCCCATCGCCCATGGCGCCTCCATGTTCTCCCTTCTTCCCCCCCCCCCCCCCCCCCCCCCCCCCCTCCTGATTTGCTTTTTTCTGTTTTGTTAGGTGAGATCTGTCCTGCGATTTGCGGGAGAGGTTTGGCCCTTTTCGTGGGTTGCAAGTTGGGCACATGCTGTGTTGCCCTGGAGATCGAGAGAGGGGTAGGTCCCTATTTTTTCTGGAGTGGTTTGTTGACCAGGGTTACCGGGACAAATATTTTGCCTGGCCCGTTTTTGGCGTCCTTTTAGCGCTGTCCTCTGTTTTTGTGGCAGTACAAGTGTCATATGGTCATTTGTCAGGTTTTTTGAATGTTCTTGAATTGAAAAACATTCAAGCGTCAAATAGACAGTCCCTTATAGAAACATATATATATCACCTAAAAAGAAACATGTGGATATTGGAAAACTCTAACCAGGCAGTCCGGCAACAATGACTAATAATAAATGAACATGCGTTCTTAAGTGACAGTATATGAGATGGGTGCCCAAAATTTACAAACTCATCACCAGATCACTCTGAATAAAACTGTTAATATGCGTCAGACTCTATCATTACAACCATCTAAAATATCAAAGACCAGCAGAAACTATGGTTTAGGCAGCAGTAGACCTAAAACAGCGAAGAAGGATCGGCACGGCACCACCAACCACGACGGAGTAACCAAATGTAACACTTCAACACTAATAGAGTCGCATGTCAATGCGACCATCGACGCTAAAGGACCTGTGAGCGGTCGAACAAAAGATCTCTCAAACAGGCAAAGAAAAAAATGAGAATCAATACGGTGTACTCTAGTGGCCTATGCTAATCAGCCCAAAAAGAATGTCTGAAAATATTTATATAAAGAGCCAGCTCACATGCAAAAGCATGCACGTACTCACATCGCTTCTTAAAATTGCATGCAGGTAGCCACATCGGCTTGAAAATCGTGCACAACCGCTACATGCTCTGACCAGAGATGAATCCCATATGGCCCAAAGATCGACTACATTATAAGCAACCAGTGCATGCGATCTTTCTGTATCCATCAGGCTGGAGGCATGCAAAATCGCAACCACTAGGACACCCGCATGTAAACTTTCAAACAAACAGGAAACTGCCAATCCAATCCAAATGTAGTCAAATCAGATCCATACAACGGCAAAAGGAATGTCCCAGACAAATAGCTAAAGCCACCCCGAACTACATGACCATTTAAATTTAAACTGACCTGCTTTTTTGCGGGTAAAAGAGAGAGCTTTATTCATATAAGAGCATTCCGAGGACAGTCAGCCAAGAGGCTGGTTACTAGGAAACTCGGTGTTTCATCAAGCCAACTCTCGGTCACATTCAATGTGCAAGCACGCTTTGCACAAAGATGCGCCGGGAGGTTCACTGACCTGTTTACATGCTAAATAATAAAGGAAGAAAAATTATTGCTGAGCTCTCCTATTTCTAACAGGATCGGAGCCACAATTGAGCGAGAACTGTGGCGAGAATTCCAGAGTGTCACCAACTCCAAGCAATCAGTTTCCATTATCACATGCGAGAACCCTTGAAGAGAGGCAAAACGAACTCCATCTCGCAGAGAGAAACCCTCCATAATCAAGGGGTCCGAGATCCCCAAGTACGGTTTGCACCAAGAGCCTAGAAGAGTTGTGGGGGAGCGGGCAACACCTCCTACGCCACCCCTCCCATCGGCAAGGTTAAGGGCGCCATACGTCGTGATCTTCACAAAGCCATCACCAGGTGGGCGCCACCCATACCCAGGCAAAACTAGTGTTGCCTTACATGGAAGATGAAGGAGACCAATAGCCTCCTTAGTAGCTCTGATCGTCGTTGTGGGATCTCTTCCCTCTTCACCGTGTTTGATGCAATTTCGGGAATGCCAAATGGACCACATAATAGTGGTGATCTTTACGCGATCGTCTTCAGAAAACCGACGATCACATATGATATCACGCGCCCATGAATCTGGGTGCAGACGGGAAAGCCGAATACCAAACCATGCGCATGCCTCCTCCCAGAAGCGCTCAACATGAGAACAATGTATTAGTGCATGTTTCAGATCCTCATCCATAGCTAAACAAACCTTGCAGCGACGAATTTCTGCAATATGCCGATGTTTGAGAGTGCTTTCATCTGGAAGAATCCCACGAAGAATTCTCCACCAGAATACTCTCACCTTCGGTATGACCTTTAATTTCCATAAAGTATTCCAGATATCACTACTAGGGAAAAGGCTAACAGCAGCGCGGGTTTTAGATGTATCAGTAGCGCCGGTACAGGCGCTACTAATAAGGCGCTACAGCTAACGCATAGCTGTAGCGCGTACACACCGGCGCTACTGCTACACAAGTGTAGCAGCAACGCGGTTAGAGGAAGCTCGCTACTGCTAGTAGCGCTAGCGCGCTTTGCCTGGACGCGCTACTGCTATTGAGGCGCTGCTGCTAACTTTTATACACTCGCTACTGCTAATTTAAGTAGTTTTTTTGGCATATTTGTTTTGTATTTGAACAGGCTTTGTAGAAGAATCTTTAGCACATAGAAATGTCATCATGATACACATACAAATGCCTGCGAGACCACAAATGTAATCATAGCATGTACATACAAACAGTCTCATCATAATCATCATCCAACACAAAGTGATATCTTGTCATCATCTCGAAAATAGCGATACATGCAAGTCTCGAATACTTGCAACTACAACAACGTCATCCATCTAAACAAAGGTATACGCAAGAAGTGCTATCACTATGAGTGAGAGCGGAACTATGCAGTACATGAGGTGGCGGTTACGAGTCCTCTCTCGCGCTAGCGTGAACCTCAAGTAACTAGCTTCTCCTTCTTGTCTGCTTTTGAAGCCTTTATGGCTGGCGCCCGTGAACCCATTCACTTGCGCCTGACACTCATGCCACTCGTTGCACACCCCCGAAACCTTCCCTTTGTACATGACATAGCATTTCCATCTCGCCATCAAGAAACTAGGTACCTGTTAGAGATGCATGTTCATGAAGAGGATGTACAATCATATATATGCAACAAAATATACTAGAGCAACACCGAAAAAGAAAGGGTTAGCAACTAGATGCAATATATACAGTACGCAAATTAATTAACTAGAGGTACGCAGATCATCGTACGCAAACTAACAAAGTAGCGTTACGCAAGTTCGGCAGGGACCGTGGACATCACAAAGTTTCATCGCTACAAAAAGTATACAAGTTCAACCGACACATATCATCATCATCGGCATCATAAATCACTAGAAGTTCCATCCTTCCATATCATCGAGGACGAACCCTAGCTTCTTGAACGGCGTGAGGTCTAGACGTTGCATGCCTATGCGAGTTCGGACGTCAGCTCGCGATATAGGGCCGTGGTGGAACATCCCCTTCTCATCGATGACTTCTTTCATGATGATCGTCGCAATGTCCCTTTGGATGCGAAAGAAGTCATCTCTAAGTTTATAATTCGCTTCTCCATGAGATTCTAGCCACTTGTGGATATGATCATCGTTTCTGCTGTTAATGCGAAGCTTTTGGTGATCCGTGTTGAACTGAATCATGAGATGGACGATGTAGAATCCATCCTTCTTGCTTGGTTTTGGGACATGGATGCAGGAGAAGTTAGTTTTATGCGCGAAACCCATCTTCTTGTTCCTTTGTTTCTTGATCTGCACGTGGCCACCTCTAAAGCTGAAGCCTTGGAGAGCATCATCTAGAATATTCATTATGTGGGTGTAGTCCTTTTTCTCGTAGTCTCTGGAAGGGTCAAAATACACGGCGTGGGAGACTTGCGGGTAAAGAACGATAAGGACGGCGCGCCCGTTGCTGCAGGGAAAAGACACCTCAAATTATTCCCCATATGAGAGAGAAGGAATGATTGAAATGTACGAAAGGGTTGTCCGGAACTGACTTACTTTGGATGATAAGGCACGAGGACAATTTTCCGGTCCTTATTCTGTACCATGAAGTTTTGGAGGTACTCCCTAGCAGTTTCACGCTCAAAGTCGCCGAGACTCAAGAAAGACTCGTGCATGTAGTACGGATCCGCCACACAGATTTGTGAGACTTCTTCACTCTTCATGACGGAGCTCATATGTAGCGCAAAAAGGTGGACGATAGTAAAATCAAGCCGCCTTGTTAGAAACATCTCAAAGATATGGTCAAACCGCAGGAAGAACACCTCCGCAGGCCGTGTGTCGACGTAGCACTTCCCCTCAGGCACACGAGCCGCGTATGTCGGATATCCTGGATCCTTTGAGGCTAGTAGGCTTTTCTCAGTCGACAACACATGGTCGTGCAGTCTCCTGAGATCCCCTGATAGTGCCTCCAGTGGTTTCGACGGTAGCATCGGCTCGCCCGTGAGATGGAACATGACCGCACCTTTCACGGGTACACGCTCTTCAGAATGCATCGTCTGGCTGCTATGTGCTCTGGCTTGTTTGGAGGCAGTTACCTTCCCCGATCTCTTCCTCTCCTTTTTCTTGGGCACACCTTCCAGACCCTTCCTTAACCCCTGCACCAGTGTTCCCGGGCTAAGTACTGTACGACCCTCGCGCCCGGCTAGTTGAGGCTGTGTTGAGGCGGCATCTTCAGGCGTGTCCTGTGAGGATTTCATGAAGAGAGACTTTTTGCAATCCATGGTACGAACCTGCCCGGGCATATCATCCATATCCTCATTAGCAAGCTGATAGCCCGATTCGTCATATGGTTGACTCATCATATCTATGTCACAGTCATACGCATTTGTATTGAGGTAATCCATAGGATCGACCTCCGTCTCATCATCCATTCTCTGTTCTACAGGAGAAATTACATCAGCCAGTACTATTGCACCCCCTTCATCATGTCGTCCGCCGCTCTCAGCCGGCACTACAGGAGCTGGTAATTGCGTAGGCGGGGTGGTGGTCTCCGCACATGCTTGTTGATGTGTGGTAGTTATTGGTGTGCTCTCGGCCGGCTCCAGACGAATAAGATTCGTCGGCCATAGTAGCACCCAATTCTTGCAGCTTCCAATCCGCGGCAGGGTCTTGTCGTCCGCTCCCACATGCTGTACCGGAGGAGGCAAATCCTCGTGCCCCGATTTCACACTGGTCAAGCTAACCCTGAAGTGCCCAACGGGGATCGACTCGTTGTGGAACGTGTGTTGAGAGGGGTCCATTATCATCCCCTTTCCCACGTCCACCTTCTGGCCTTTGATCAAGTAGAGTATGGTGCACGGGGTTTCTTTCGCCTGCAAACACATATATCTGTGGCGTAAAACAACCGAAAGGCAACAAAAATGGAATATTATCTCTCTCTCTCTATATATATATGTTGGTGCGACATGTAATTACCGTGAAGGCGTCGAGCTCAGCCAAAGACGAAGGCCCACCTAGCACGCTTGAGACTGAGGACGGACTGCTATGAGCGGGAGCGGCTGCGAGAGGAGACCCGGTTGCTTGAGCAAGTGATGGTGCGATGGTGTTGTTGTTCATGGAGTTGCTCGCGACGAAACTGGGCATCGGAAAATCATGTACCGTCTTGTCTGGATTTTCCTCCGCCCAGTTGATGATAACTGGAACCAAGTTAGTAGCGAAATCATTTCTGCAGGCAGTTACAGCTGCATTGACTGCCTGCTGTAGCAACTCATATTTGTCCTCGGCTGCTTTTTTCGCGTCCTCAGCTGCTTTTTTCTCGACCGCAAGCTTCACCTTTGCGTCGATGTCCGCCTGACTAAACTTCTTTTTCTGCTTCTTGGCCTCCGGGCCGTCGTTGTAAAACACCTTCCACGTGGCGCCGTCTCCAGCGCCGTGCACACGACCATATTGCGGCCGCTGGTCCAAAGGGAGTCCCTTAAGTTCGTTCAAGGCCCGGTTGAGAGGGGTGTCCCACTTGGGCCTCATCGGAGAAGTAGGGCTTTCGGCTGCAAGCCAGTGTTGCTTCTCCAGTAGTCTAATCAATTTTCTCGTGATCTTGTCCGTGTAAAAAACTTTTTCACCCCTGAGTTCTGATCATCACTGTCCATATCTTTGGCCTCCGTGTAGAACGTGTATCCGTTGATATCATATGCCTGATAGGTTACGAGATTGGGCGAGGGGCCATGTGCTAAGGCGTATATGAGCAATCCGTCCTTAGAGCCCTCCTCCGGGGGATTAGCAATAATATGCTCTTTGAACCAATGCAGGAAAGTGGAGTTGTGCTCTCTAGTAACTTCGGCGTCCGTCCTGCATACCCCCCGGCCACGATACTTCTTTGCGATAATTTCTTTGTGCAGTGCCACGAAAGGATCTACCTCGTCTAGGTGTTGTAGCACTACCAAGTTTGCTCTGTCAAAGTCGCTGCGTCGATCTGAGTATGCCACGTGCAGTTCCCTACGACCGTTGCAGTGACCATCTCCTTCGAGCCTCCCATCATGCTTGTTAACGGGCAAACCAATACTAACACCAGGCGGCTGGTCTGCGCCATATAAAAAATTCTCACAGAAAGAGATGCACTCTTGTGCCAAATAGCCCTGGATGATGCTTCCATCCAGATGGGACATGTTACGAACGAATCCTTTGATGATCCCATTCATCCTCTCAAACGGCATCATGTTGTGCAGGAATGACGGCCCCAGGTCTATTATGTCATCCACAATATGGACACACAGATGCACCATCACGTCGAAGAACGCGGGCAGGAAGTACATCTCAAGCTCATTCAGTATCACAACGATCTCTTCCTGTAGTCTTTGGAGCTGCTTCACACTGATCGACTTTCGAAAGATGACGTCGAAAAAGTTGCAGAGACCAATAAGCGTGTCACGGACGTGCTTGTCCATTATCCCTCTAAGGGCAACAGGTAGTATCTGCGTCATCATCACATGACAGTCATGAGACTTCATCCCGCTGAACCTTTTCTTGTCCGTGTCTAGATATCTGCTTATCTTGCCACAGTAACCGGAACTAACTTTGACTCCGGTAAGGCACTTAAAGAATTGATTGATCTCAGCCTGACTTAAGGTGAAGCAAGAAGGGGGCAATAATCCTCTTTCTTTATTTTATTGCCCTTCTTCTCCCGTGCCTCGGTCTCCGTCTCTGTCTCGTCTGACATTTTACGGGGCGGCATGTGCAGATCTTCCCCGATTTTCAAATCTTGCAAGTCTTTTCTTGCCTTCGGCCCGTCCTTGGTCTTATCCGGCATGTTCATCAGTGTTGCGAGCAAGCTCTCAAGAACATTCTTACATATATGCATTTGATCAAGGCAATGAGGTGTATCGAGTTTGTGCCAGTACTCCAAGTCCCAGAACACAGACCTCGTCTTCCATACCTTCAGCAGCGGCTTCGAGGCCTTTCTCATCGTCTTTCCCGGTGCGGGGCACTCCTTCCAGTTTTTCAACAGCTCATCGATTTTGGCACTGCTCCGCTTACGTGGAGGTCCTCGATGCTCAGCGTGACCATTGAATAGATCTCCATGGTTTCTCCATGGGTCGTCCTGTTCAAGCCATCTTCGATGCCCCATGTACACGATTTTCCCAGACCCGCCATCTTTCCTTGACGTTAGCTGCTCAGACGTCGTATCATCCATGCACCGCGTGCATCCGCAATATCCATGGCACACCTGGCCTGCCACATATCCGTAACCGAGATAGTCCTACACTGTCGTGATCAGTGCGGCTCTCATGTTGAAATACTCACCTTTGCTGGCATCCCATGTCTTGGCCGGTGTTTTCCATAACGTGTCTAACTCCTCTTGAAGTAGCCCCATCCATACAAACACGGGCCATGTGCTATGGTTGGTGTTCTGGTTGCCAAACAGATTCATGCCATCGGTACACGCGGCGAGCACGATGTTCCTTGCATCACATTCAAAATACCGATAGAAGTTGTTCAACGCTCTCCACTGGCTTCCATCCTTCACGTGTCTCAGCTTCGGATCATCTCCATCGTCGGGCTTCTTCCTCTCCGCGTGCCAGCGCATTAGCTTAGCTTCCTTGGGATCTACAAAATACCTCTGGAGACGGGGAGTGATCGGTAAGTACCATACAACTTTCTAGGGACATTTCTTCCCGGCCTTCTTGTATCGAGAAGCATTGCACACCGGACAGCTTGTTTTTTCCGCGTGCTTCTTCCGATAAATTATGCAATCGTTGATGCATGCATGGTATCTAACGTGTGGCAGATCAAGAGGGCACACGATCTTCTTGGCCTCATCAACACTAGTAGGACATAGATTACCCGCGGGAAGAACATCCTTTAGGTACTTGAGATGCTCATCGAGGCTAGTGTCGGTCCATTTGTTTTTAGCCTTCGTCTTCAGGAGTTGGAGCGTTAAACTCAAGCGGGTCACCTCAGGATTGCAACCATCATACAATGGAGTGATCGAGTCTACCACCAGTTGCTCCAGCTTAGCCTCCTCTCTAGAAGCAGCTCTCTCAGTACTCGTCTCCTTGCGAAGCAATGCTTGAACATGAGGGTCCCGCACAATTGAACTTAGTACCGACGAACTCTGCTGCGTGGAGTCCATGTCGTTCTCTCCGCCGCCATGTCCGGCCCCTTCTCCTCCGCCATGTCCGACCCTTCTCCGCCGCCATGTCCGGCCTCTTCCCCGCCGCCATTATCGATCATCTCTTCGTCTTGCCCCGTGTCATCATTGCCTGCCCCGTCGGCATCCTCAACATCGTCATCCTCATCTTCAATTATCCACCGAGTATAGCCATCCATGAAACCAGTCATGAGCAGGTGCGCTTCGACACGACCATCGTCATGGGGGTCGAGCCAAACTATTCCTTTGCATTTTCGACACGGACATAAAACCTCTGTCCGGTTATTTTCTTTCATGTCCTGCACCGCCGACCGCAACCACCTGTCCACCATCGTTCCACTGACCATCGTCAACTCTGCACGGTAATAATAAACAAATTGATTATAAAAATGCATGCATGCATCAAAGTCATAAAAAAAATTGGCATGACCTTCCCTATTTAGGACATATATGGATCTAGAGTTTGCCCGGAATTCGCTGAAACGGAAATAAATCGACATTTCGGCAAAACATAGGCAACTCAAAAGCACAATTTGGCGTCAACTCATGCCACACACACAATTTCCACAAACATATCACACACACATAAACATATTTCCATTTTGCAAAAGCATGAAATTTTCATCACCTCTATCTCGATCGAGATCGAGCACACGGTGGAGATGATGTTGTAGGGAGATCAAAATTAAATTGCACAAAGCTCTTCTTGACAAAGATAGATCTAGTTAGGGAGCAAATAGGTCACTTAACTAAATCCTACATCTACCTAGCTACCTAATTTGGGAGGAGACAACTTCAACTAGTGGAGGGGGAAGGAAAAAGAGAAAGGAGATGCATTAATGGAGGTGGTGTAGTTAGGTAGGAGTAATGAAGAGAGAGAAAGGTGGATAGAAGAGAGAGAGTAATGGGGGAGAAGTATTGAGGAAGAAGAAGAGTGAGAGTGGGAGCATGTGGGGGAGGTAGGGGGAAGGGAAGAGAGGAGGGGGAGGGGAGGTAGGGGGAAGGGAAAGAAAGGAGGGGGAGGGGAGGGACGGGTGGGGAAAGGTGGTGGGTTGGTGCGGGTTAGCAGTAGCGCGGGATCTAAAACGCGCTGCTGCTAAGGAATTAGCAGCAGCGCGCTTTGGGATACGGCGCTACTGCTAACTGGGACAAAAAAGTGTGGCAATTTGAAATTTAGCAGCAGCAATCTCAGAAAAAGCGCGCTACTACTACATCCTTATCAGTAGCGCGGTTCGCGCGACCGCGCTACTGCTAATTAGAGTTAGGTGAACACCGCCGGTCGATATTTGTAGCAACGCGTTTTACGCCGAGCGCGCTACTGCTAAATCCTTATCAGCAGCGAGTTTCCCGCACACGCGCTACTACTAGTTAGCAGCAGCGCTCCTTTTTGAGCCGCGCTGCTGCTAAGATTCTGTGTATAGGCTTTTCCCTAGTAGTGTATGTTGATCATTCCCTGAGGTCCAAGTAGCCGTCCCTTCCTCAAGCGTCAACGCTCTTTCTGAGTCACGAAAGCACGGTACGCCGTCTTCACAGTGTAGTTGCCAAATTTCTCAAAAGCCCAAGCTAGAAGGTCCTCACCCCCGCCTTGCCTCGGCATCTGGGGCAATAAAATTATCCCTGACAATATCCTGCCGCCAAGACCAGTTGGTCGTGTCAATAAGATCAGCCACCCTCTCAATGGTGGTATTTGGCGGACGCGGGAGTGGTGTCATGGATATTGTTCCTGGAATCCACTTGTCGGTCAAGACCGAAATGGTGCTGCCATCTCCAACACGAGAGATCAAGCCATTCTTCAGAGCATCTCTTCCCGCAATAATCGCTCTCCAAGTGGTCGAGGGCCACTTGGGAACAGTAGCATGCATGGAGTCAGTATCCGGAAATATCTACCCTTCAGAACTCTTGCACAAAGGGAATTCATTAGCTCCCAACTACCCTTAGATTCGAACTTCTCTTCTTTAGAGAAATAACACAAATCATGAGACCGATCAAAACTATCATGTCTCGCTTATCTCATGAGACCCCGTGTGGAAGCAATCTAGATTTTATCTAGTTATTAAAATAAGGACGAAAGAACACTACTTTGAACTAATTTACGTACATTAGTTCCAGCCTACTTTAGTCTTCCAAATCCTACATTTTGCAAAAATGACGGAAAAGAAAAGCCAAGCTTTCCGTATCTTAGTGACCATGAACACCATGTGGTTTATAAGTTTTCGCCATGCCACGATGGCCGAGAACATCCATGGGTAAAGCGTCGACCACGGCATCACACTGGCCTCCTTTTGGTCGTCACTGCCCTCTAGCGCCATGCCGAGGCCCCTTATGATGTACTGCATGGCGCCCCCAGACGTGAAGCTACGGCTCCATGCACGGGGTCTCCCAAGATGTCCATGACATGCGACCCCGCCTTGCCAGGAACAGCCGCACGTCGAAACCAGCAACGCCGGTGAATACCTAGGACTGCCGGGTCAACCATCGAACCTGTCACAGTTATCTGGTTGGCCTTACTACTCTGACCGTTGCAGTGTAGGCCCATGTAGATAGGCCGACCGAGATGGTAAAGAGCGGGCGAGCCAGGTGACGTCTGCCTCGTCACCGCCAGCAAGGAGGGCAAGCGTGCGGTCGCGGCGCCAACGTTGCCGCTGGAGACGGGGCAGTCGACAGCGTGGTATCTGGTAAGGCGGCCGGCCGCGGCGACCTCGCGCAAAGGAGAGAGAGGAGCCAAGAGTGAGTCAACAGGGCACTTTCCCAACCGAATCTCCTCCCTTCGCTGCCTAGAAGAAACATTAGGAGGATGATCGGCCACCAAAGAAAGAGACCCTAGACAAACAAATCAAGAAAACGCCTAAAACACAGAATAACTCCCACGGCAAACAGACGGGAACAAGAAAGAATAATACAAGAAACAAACCTGATCATGCATACGCACCACGAGACCGAGGCGGAGGATCCGCCATCAATTCAGAACCTGCAAGCAGCACGGAACAGCCACCTCGGCGCAATAAACGACCATCACATATCGAAGTAGCCGGCATAACTACAGGCCGTCCAGATACACCGAGCGAAGCAGGAGGACAAATCGAAACACCGCGACAACCGACGACAGCCCCACGTAGCCGAGGAGGACGACTCGGATGCCGTGGGCATGTATGCGACAACGAGAAACCAAAGCCCACGAACCAAGTGCAATACAATCACATAACAGGAAAGAAGGCCTATTTATAACTCACGAGAGGCAGAAAAAGAAAACAAAAACAAACACGAAACGTACAGTGGCAAGTAGCACCGCCGCACCTCATGCCCTCATCTGCGTGCCGCCGTGACCTGGCTGGCCTCACGCCCTCGCCTAACCATGGAAGGAAATAGCTCTGTCACCGCTACATGGAGAGAAGGGCGAAGAGCTTGGTCGCATGCGAGACGTGGGGATTAGGAAAGCAGAACAATATTCCGCCAAGCTCCTGATTTCTGTCGAGCACCTGCACCTGCTCATCCTC
The DNA here is from genome assembly GCF_018294505.1 of Triticum aestivum. NCBI lineage: Eukaryota > Viridiplantae > Streptophyta > Magnoliopsida > Poales > Poaceae > Triticum > Triticum aestivum. Next base: position 172,456,742 of record NC_057807.1, on the reverse strand, counting down.
AGCAGCCCAACTCGCCCGACCACAGCCAGCTCCTGCTCCACTCGGTCCCCCGCCACTTAGCCACGCTCGAGACCATAACACCGTACCGCTTCCTCTCCGTCTCGACGACTTAGAACTAGCAGCCCAATCCTCACCGGCACCAGGGGCATCAGGACGCCAGGAAGACCCACCCTCGCCGCCAACGCGTCGCGCACGCTGGATGTCGGAAAGGAAGGAAGCGGCAACACGATCCGGAAGCACTTCCTGGCGCGAGCCGCGGAGCACACGGCCGTGACGCCATTGTCTCCTCCTTGCTCATCGCCGGTGGCGAGACGCCCTTGAAGATTGGGCTGCCCACAACAGGGTGCAATTCTGCCAGTCCGTCACCCCTGCGCACACCCGCCTCATTCATGTTTCTCCATGCACCTCTTCCTTCACAGGCGAACGCCTGCGAGGCAATGAACGGATCGAAAGCGAGAGACATTGACCACAGAGAAGAGAAAGGAGAGCTTTTTATAGATGCGTATGGTGGTGGAGGATTCAACCGGGGTCTTCCAGAACCACCACGATCGTTGAGGGCAAAGACATCAAGAATAAGAGATAAGAAAGACGAAAGCGGCACCGATCAGAACCACCAGCATCCTCTGCTTACACGATCAAAGCGGCAACAATTATTCACGCTAAAGCAGCACCGACGACGCTAACGCGAACACCACCACAGGTGGATCGTAAAGAAACTGCCACGCAGAGAGATGTGCAGCCCAGAAAGAGGAGAAAGCCCACGCATGCAAGGAACCGCCGAACGAATCTTGCAGAACCAGGTCAACGGATCAGGCTGGCCCACCCGCCCCAAAATTCGCTAGACACACCAACAGAATCGGTGAGGGCCTTAACAAAATTTTCACGAAAAGCCTATCGTCACAACCGATGTTTACCCCCCAAGCTCCCAAACTAATACACGCGTCGAGGCTCCGTACGCTCAAACGTTGCAGTCAAACAAGTGGGAGACGTAAAACCAAAAACTTCCCCGGATATAGGGGCTTGGTTATTTTTGCCTGCCACTGGCTACTAGTTTTGCAGTAGTGCCCGTTCTAGGTACTGAACTGATGACATATAACACAGAGCAGTACACAACTGTTATTCATTTTCTTTACGGTACAAGCTACAGTACAAACAGAGTTCTTTTTCTTTTCCATGGATTCTACTTCCAACACTCCAGCGTACTTCAGTCAAACCTAGTTAGGCATGTGAGGCTGTTAGTATAGTTTTACTCTTGTATCAATTGGCCTTCGACAGATGGGGCAGTCCGCGACCTGCGGTCCACACCCTGAACAAGTCTGCATGTAAAGAAAAACTTAGAACTGGGAAAATGCGGTCTAGCTACACAGTCTAGGCCTACCAGTGTTATAGTCTCACCTGATGACCACAACCAAATGCCATGTCCCGGGGTTTGGCAAGGCAAACTGGGCAGAACTGCAGATATCGAAAAGTAGATGTGAATATACATATGTTTGTTCGATTTCAATGAAAACAATTTACTGAAAAACAGAATATACAGATGTTGGAGTAGAATCTTCACTAATGAAAAATGGCATGCTTGGATATTGAGCAAAAAAACAAAATTTGCCGTGCTATGCTCGCCATTCAAAAGAATATTGCTTGCTTTTCTACACTACCTAACCACAATGGGACAGGGAAAGCTTGCTTGCATAGGAAAGCAGGCTCGACTTGAACAGAGTACCAAGTGCTTGTTGGAGTTGTATTGAATATTGTGTACAAGGTAGGTTATAGTTAAACTTGGAGTCATACCATGGATAGACAGAGTATGGAGTCGGGTCCTAGTAGGACACTTGATGCGGAGCATCCTAAGAACATCACCATGTTAAGAGCACTTTTGCCAAGTGACCGTGCGGCATCTAATTCATACATATAAAGATGAATCATCTCCTTTATACGTGTTCACTTGATTCCTTCTTGGATGGTATACTACTTAATAATCTATCGTGCATGTATAGATTTGATCGGAGCTTCACGGATGATGAGGAGTGCAAGCACAAAGGAACAACTACACCATCCGCGAAGGAAGCGTGGAGGCGGAGACGGAAGATGGAGTTGCGGAGGTACAACCTGATGAAGAGGACCGTCTAGGAGCAGCCAAGATTAAGTCGTGCTCCAGCGGCCGGACATCCAATGGCGTACCAGACATCTGGTGCTTCCCAACCAACCGGACATCCGGTACCTGTCGTGGATCTAAATCTGACAGTAGAGTGGGGGGTAGGTATGGAGAGGCAAGGTCCTAGCTATGGAGAGGTTGTAAACACAAGAGATGTACGAGTTCAGGCCCTTCTCGGTGGAAGTAAAAGCCCTACGTCTCGGAGCCCGGAGGCGGTCGAGTGGATTATGTGCATATGGATTACAGGGTGCCGAACCCCTCTGCCTGTGGAGGGGGGTGGCTTATATAGAGTGCGTCAGGACCCCAGCCAACCCACGTAATGAAGGGTTTAAGGTACATTAAGTCCGGGGCGTTACTGGTAACGCCCCACATAAAGTGTCTTTACTATCATAAAGTCTACTCAATTACAGACCGTTGCAGTGCAGAGTGCCTCTTGACCTTCTGGTGGTCGAGTGAGTCTTCGTGGTCGAGTCCTTCAAGTCAGTCGAGTGAGTCCCTCGTAGGTCGACTGGAAGGTGATCTCTTCTAAGGGTGTCCTTGGGCAGGGTACTTAGATCAGGTCTGTGACCCTACCCTAGGTACATGACTCCATCAGTACCCACCGGAAATCCGGTGCCAGGACACCCAAGAGGAAATCAACGAATTTGCAAGACAGGCCACTTGGCCTCATACTCCCTCCCACCTACCCTTCTGTGGCCTATACTATAAATAGACCTCCCCCTTAAGAATAGAAACCAAATCATAGAGCCTAGCTCATGTATCTCCCCTTGTGAGATTCCTGTTGAGAGAGAGACTCCATTGGAACACAAGGCCTCCACATTTGGAGAAGAAAGGCTTCATAAAAGCATCAAGCCCACCTTATCCTAGGACTTGGGGAAAAACTATCTTGTTCCATCTCACTCCTTGGATGATTTGAAACATGGATCTATCTATGTGTATCTTCATTTGTATCTATGTGTTGATTTGTGTGATTTCCCTTGTGTTCTTCATGGGTTTTCTCAAATCCAGCTCCAATTTATGAAGATTGGGCCACATAGGATCTCTACCCTACATCATCTTGGTATCAAAGCAAGGTTGCCACAAATTTGGAGCCTTACCCCTCACTTTCTACCCTTAGTTCTCTTGCCCAATTTCTAAAAATTTCCAACAAAAATAGCTCCAATTTTTCCTTGTGATTTGATGTTCTACCGAGTTTTTGTTGATTACTTTCTGTGGATCTAGTGCTTGGCAAATGGATCTACCTCCCTTGGCATTCTCTAGCCCCAATTTGTCTTTTCCCCCCATCAATTTTGCCCCCAAAATCACGATCCGGAGCCCAAATCCTGTGCTAGACATCAACCACCGGACATCCGGTAGCCCCACAGGAAATCCGGTGACTGTATAGAAATCGCGTCCCATCAACCGGACATCTAGCCATTACCGGACATCCGGTGCTTCTCAGACGACCAGACATTCGTTACCTGGAAAACCGACTTCGGCTGCCATTTGTTTTGGCCCTAACTAATTCATCCGGACTCCAATTTTGATGTTCTTTAGCTTGTTTTGTAGTTATTGACATCCACCATCCACCAAAATTAGTTCCCACACCACTTGAGTCCATCAAAATTTCCAAATTTTGGCATCTTCGCCTAGGCCCTCTACCAAAACCACCATAACTTCTGCAATTTTGACCCTTTTTCATCCCCATTGCATTTGTGGTCGTTGAGTTGTGATTTAAGTCTCCAAGTTGTTTCGGCAACTTAGGGACGGTTGCTTCAACAACGACACCGTGTACCGTTCCATCAACTACATCAACCATAAGCTTCCGCAAGCGACGATGATCATCCATCCTTCGTGACTACCTTCCGGAAGCAAGGCCGGTTACCTCCAACTAAGTGAAAAGTTAAGTTTGACGAGTTAGGCTAGCTATCCAAGTATTGTCATGCTACGCAAAAACTTGAGCACCATAGTGATACGATATCATATTGTTACATCATTTGGTACATCATATAGTGTGAAAGCTTACTCCCATGCATATTTAGTTGAGGCTCAATAAGAATAGTGGCAAAGAGAAAAAAAAGCTTCTAAGCAAGGAAAAGATCAAAACTTATAAGCAAAAGTGGGGCATGAAAAGATAAACTTGTGCATACGGATACATGGAATAGGAAAACGTTTTGGTTGCATATATAGGATTGGTGCCAAGTGGTGAATCATGCCCAAATGTGCTATCAAGCTAGTGTCGCTCCTTGTGTTTGAGCAACATGAGCTTAGAGAAGAAAAAACGAAACTGAGAGAGAACTCCCCCGACGCACCCCGCGTGCGCCACGGGAGAGCTTGCGCCGCCGGCGGCGCCCCTAGGCTCCTCCCTCCCTCCTCTCCCCGCCGCCGCCGGCGCGGTGCTGGCGGCGGCAGGGCGTTTCCCCCTCTCCCACAGGGTGCTCTGGGCGGCGCGGGGCAGCTCGTCCTTGCGGGGGAATTAGGCCGGCAAGGCCTCCGGCAGCGGAGGCGCGGGGCTCTGGCGGCGGCGTTGGATGGTGGTGGTGGTGTGGATCTGTTGCGGGGGTGTGCCCCAATGCGGTCGCATCCTGGACGGCAGATCCAGGCCGGCGGCGATGGATGGCGGGCGTAAGCGGGCGGGGATGGTTGGCCGCTTCAGCCGGTGGTGGCATTGGTCCTCGCGGCGCGATCTCCTTGGCTCGCTGTAGCTTCACCGGTCCGAGTTGGCTGGGCGCGGTGGCTGGCATGCTTGTGGCGGTGACGGCTCCTGGATCGGGATCTGGCGCGGACGGGCGGCGCGGAGGTGGCCTACATCTTCGGCGGCGCGCCGCAACTGCTGCAGGGCAGCTCGGTACTGCCCCTCGGGGTCCCGGCGTGGATGTGGGCTGCCACGGCGTGATGGTGGCTCATGGCGGTGGTCTAGGTCGTTTCACGGCGGCAGCTGGGCATCTCCGGCGTCGGCCCATCGGTGAGCGGCCTGTGTCGGCCTTCGATCCCTCTCGTCGTTGTCCGGTCGCTACCTCCGTCGAAGGGTTGGCTCTCTCCCAGTTGCGATCCATTGCTCATCTCGCGCCCGGTGCTACAGGACAGAACTCGTCTCACGCCCGGCAGCAGGACCGAGCTCGTCTCGCACCCGGCAGCAGGACCGGTCTCACCTAGCGCCCGATGCAGCAGGACAGGTCGATGGAGGCCAGTTTTGGCCGGTCTATTAGGTCTCGACGCTGGGGGCCACCCAAGGGTGCGAAAGGCGGGGCCTTTACACTCGTCTCTTTGGTTGGGGTAACAGCGTGTCTCGGGTGAGGTGGTGTCAAGGTCTTGGATTCTGGGGCAGCGAGTCCCGGGTGAGGTGGTAGCGCGGTGCTCATGGGAAGAGCCTGTGGCTCGGTGTTGCCCTGTGGCCATGGCCGTGTGGGCGGCATGGTCGACGGGGTTGGCGTTCAATGGTGATGAGTGTTGGCCGGGGTGAAAACCTATTCGATCTTCGGACGGACAGGCGACAGCGAAGCTCGTTCCCTTATTGAAGGCGTCGTCGCGGCTCTCATTGCCTTACCCGTCGTGTTGCTCCAGGGAAAACACTGATCCTCAAGTCAGGCGGTGGCGACGCTCCGGTGTCGTAACCTTCTTGAAGGCGCCGCCTTGGACCCACGGTTCGTCGTATGCGGCTTCTATCTCTTCAAGGTGGCGTGTTCACGGTTGAGGACCCCGGTTGCTCTTGTAGTGCTAGGGGTGGTGTTGCTGCGATCAGCGCCTATGTATCCTGCCTTGGGTGTGTGCGTGTGTTGTGGTGGCGTGCGTTTGTACCGGGTTGTGGATGATCATTGCTTTATATATAAAGCGGGGCGAAAGCCTTTTTCGGTTAGTTAGGCAATTTTGTATTGCTCATCTCTATAGTTGCACAAGTCTCATTATCCCACCGCATGTGTTCTTTGTTGCCCTCCTCTACTTCAGTGATCACTTGCTTTCCATTTTGAGTCCTTTGGATTGATTTCAACATTTACAATACCTTGAACTTCAATTTGCTTGATATTTTGTGCCAGTAATCCCTTACCGAGCTCCACATATAACCTTGTTGTGAGTTGTGGGTGCGTTCGGGAACACTTATCAATACCATATTTGCTCTATTAGTACACATTGGACAATCTTCTATCCTTGTCATCCACAGAGCCGAGAAGGTAACTTGATATTGTTCTTTCCTTTTTAGCACTTACTACTTGCACTGGTGCCATGATGTATAGGGACGACACATCTCCTTCAGTCTACATCCACGACGACAAGTTCGATGTCAACAAGAGCTACGTCAACGCCAAGATGGACGCTCAAATGGAGGAGCTCAATGTCCTCATCAACAACGGCAAGAGGTCTTCAAGATCATCTTCAAGAAGACACTCAAGTGGCATGCTCACGAGCTACTATCTCCGGCAAGGTCACATCGGCATCGACACCATCACCGACAAGTTCATGAAGTTTGAGAGCTCGAGGACTTCACCACCTCCCTTGGCATCTTCGCCTTTGGATGTGCGGCATCTTCCCTGACAAGTACCTCAACAATAAGAACAAGAGGAGCTCCCTAAGCACAGGTCCGCCACTTCCACGAGCTACTACGACCTCGACACCAACCATGAGATTCCTTTCTATGAACCTCAAACTACATCGAGTCCCCCTCCGAAGATCAAGTAAAGTGCGCCACAAGAAACTTCCACGACTACGGGTCGGCATGGTGGCTTCACACACTTTCGAAGAACTTCCACATGAGTTGGCCCAAGACGAAGACGGCTATGCGGCGAGAGTTTGTGCCTCCACTGTAAGGGCATATTTCTCCCTATGTGGTTTTGGTGCTTGATGACAATGCATTTGCGGACCAATCATGTGCATTGAGTATTTCAGATATCTCATGTCTAGGCACAAGACGATTCGGTGCCCCTCGGAGCCTAGTGAAGACGGCGTTTCTCTACGTTTCTTTTCGGTGGATTTGAGTCGTAGGAAAGCCGTACTATTAAGAGGGAGTCCGCTTCGGAAAGGTTTGGGTGGAATCAACACGTACACGTCTGTCCCTGTGCACCACCTTTCCTTTGCTCCTTTGGAGCACCGACCATTTATCCGTGTCTCTACAAAATGAAGGACTCCAAGCACTATTGTGCTGTGGCATGCGGTGGTACTGCTCAAGGGAGCAGCAGTATCGTAGTGGCCCACGGTAGTACCGTCCAGGGAAGCGGTAATACCGCATAATGCGGTAGTACCGCTCCTCAGGCGCGATAGTACTGTGGCCTCTAGCCCAGCACAGTGACACGCGCGGAAGTAGGGGCGGAAGTAATTTTTTACATCCGCGCCCTACGCGGTAGTACCGCTCCATGCGTGCAGTAGTACCCTGTCGGATTTTTGCACAGATCAAAACACAGCGAAGTAGCCACGGATGTAATTTAATTAGTCCGTGTCTTCCCAGCCTAGTCGAACCCTACCTTGCGGTAGTACCGCAAGGACGCGCGGTAGAACCGCTCCGGCGGTTCTACCGCTCGTTGCTTTAACGTACCAGGGCCTCGTCTGGTCTCTGCCGCGGGAGCGGTAGTAGCGCAACCTCGAGCGGTAGTACCGCAAGTCGGTGCGGTAATACCGCATGTCGCGGGCTGAGTAAGTGGGTAACGGTTGGATCTTTCCTCTCACTATATAAGGGGGGTCTTCTTCCCCAAGTTTACTACCTCTTCCTTCCCCAAGCTCCATTTTCACCCAATCTCTCTCCCTAGCCAATCAAACTTGTTGATTCTCTAGGCATTGGTTGAGAAGGCCCCGATCTACACTTCCACCAAGAGAAATTTGACTCCCCTCACTAATCCCTTGCGGATCTTGTTACTCGGGTGTTTGAGCACCCTAGACGGTTGAGGTCACCGCGGAGCCATATTCCATTGTGATGAAGCTTCGTGGTGTCGTTGGGAGCCTCCAATTAAGTTGTGGAGATTGCCCCAACCTTGTTTGTAAAGGTTCGGTCGCCGCCTCCAAGAGCACCAATAGTGGAATCACGGCATCTTGCATTGTGTGAGGGCGTGAGGAGAATACGGTGGCCCTAGTGGCTTCTTGGTGAGCATTGTGCCTCCACACCGCTCCAACGGAGACGTACTTCCTCTCAAAGGGAAGGAACTTCGGTAACACACCCTCGTCTCCACCGGCTCCACTCATGGTTATCTCTCACCTTTACTTGTGCAAGCTTATATTGTGTTGTATCCCTTGCTTGCTTGTGTGCTTGTTGTTGTTGCATCATATAGGTTGCTCACCTAGTTGCATATCTAGACAACCTACTTTGATGCAAAGTTTAATTTGGTAAAGAAAAGCTAAAAATTGTTAGTTGCCTATTCACCCCCCCTCTAGTCAACTATATCGATCCTTTCAATTGGTATCAGAGCCTCGTCTCTTTATGAAGGACTTTACCGTCCGAAGAGTATGGTTGACACCGTAGACGGTGGGGAGGAGCACCCCGGTGTGAATCCATCCTCGTCTACGGCCGATGGGGGATCCTCGGTCTCTCGTGAGGAATTCAATGCGGCTTTGGACACATTGAAAACCTCCATGACGACCGAGGTCAAAGGCATGTTTAAGGATGGTCTTAAATTATCCACCGCACCGTTGGATGTGGTCGATCCCACTAACTAGGTGACGGATGCTAACTCCGACAATGGGGAAGCTACTACTGATAAAGTTCCTTTGCCTAGTGGTAGAAGTGGAAACGGCATCATTGCCCATGTTGAACCACCCTTACTTATGGAGGACCGGTTCCCTCCACTCATTTGTATCATGTTGGTCCTCCTCGTAAGTTTGTGAAAAATGAGGATTTTGCCTCTTGGGTCTACCATTTTAAACGTCATTTGAATCATAGTTTTACTAATCTTTGGAGAATTATTGAGCAAGGTTTCTACCCGCATGACCCAAGCAACCTCACTCCTAGAGAAGCCGCGGATCATCATTCAACGAGTCCGCTCTCCTCATTATCCAAGATGCAATTCCACCCGAAAATATTGCGCATCTCCGACCTTTCACCATGGCCAAGGAAGCTTGGCAACATGTTGTTTCCATTTACAAGGGAAGCGCAAGCATTCAACGCTCCAACTATGAAGTGGTGCAAGATGAAGCCGATGAGTTTGCGATGAATGAAGATGAAGAACCTCGTGAGCTCTACCGGAGATTAACCACTCTCGCGGTCTCACTCCGAGATCATGGGAGCAAGGATACGGATGACAATTGGATTAAGCGCAAGTTTCTCAAGGCCATGATGCCTTACCATAAGGCCATGTCATCCGTCATCCGTCAAAGGCCGGACTTTCATACCTTGTCCTCAAATGAAGTGTTGGATGAGTTTGTTGCTATGAGAATCTTGGACAAGACCGCCAACAATGCGGTGATGCGCTCTCAACGGGTAAAGAAATCCAACCTTGCTTTGAAGGCCAAGGCTAGTGTGGAAAAAGAGGATGAAGAGGAGGAGAGTAACCCCGAAGATACAAAATATGCTCATCATGAGCACATGGCTCTCGCTTCAAGGCAATTTTGGAGCAAGAAGAACTCAAGACCCAACTTCAACAAGAACAACTCAAGTGGCACCAAGGGCAAGCAACGTGTGAGGACATGCTACAATTGTGGCAATGTGAGCCACTTTGTCGCGAAGTGCCCTTACGAGAAGCGGGAAGACAATGGTGGCAAGCTTATCCGAAAAGACAAAGCCAAGTCCTTCGCCAACAAGAACAACTTCATCAAGAAGACTCCTCCCCAAGGGGTTGGTGGCACAAGAAGAGTACAATGAGGATGATGAAGATGGTGAGATGGTGGCAATGGCCTCCGTTGCCATTGTCACAACTCCACGGGTGTCCCTCTTCGACTCACCCAACGAGAACATCACCGCCAAGTGCCTCATGGCCAAAGCCACCAACAAGGTAACCCCCAACATCAAAACTACCATCACTACTAATCCTTCCTTGACGGATTGCATTGATGAAAGTGAGGGGTCTAATGAGGAAGTAAATGAATTTGAGTCTTTTATGAGTAAGCTCAAGGGTAAATCCAAGAAGCACTTTGTTGCTCTCTTGGAACAACTTGGTGAAGCCAATGACATGTTCGAGGCTCACGAAGAAACCATCTCTAAGATGGAAGGACATAGTCGTGACTATGCCGATGAGATATCGGATCTCTCTAATGCGCTTGAGGAAGAGCGTGGTCATCGTTTGGCTCTTGAGGAGTCACACAATGATGATCATGCTAAATTAAAGAAAGATCTTGATCATGCTCTTGTTGTATCTCGTGTGCTCAATTCTGAGAAGGCTAAACTTGGGGTTGACCATGCTAGACTCAAGGAGGAGTTTGATATACTTGACAAGGCTCACAAGGCCTTGAAGGGTGCTCATGCTAGCCTCAAGGAGTCTCATGATCAACTCCAAGTGAAGCTAACCAAGGAGAAAGCCACTTTTCCTCATATGGTCTTAATTGATAATGCAAATGCTACTAACCCGTGTTGTGAGCATGTGCATCTTGTGGAGGAGAATGCCAAGTTGAAGGAGCAACTTGAGAAAGGCCTTGTGTCTTGCATACAAGGTGAGAAGAACCTCAACGATCTTTTGAGCAATCAAAAGGAAGTTGTGGGCAAGGAGGGAATTGGGTTTGCACCCAAGTCCAAGAACAAGAAGAAGAATGACAAGGCCAAACAACCTCTTCCTCTCAAGCAAACTTTTGTGAAGGAGGGAGAGGGTGCTTCTAAGGAGAAGAAGAACAATGTGAAGGGTGGTGGTGTCAAGAAGGGCATTGCCACTCCTTCCAACAAAGCCGGCGACTTTAACCCTTCTTATGTGCTATGCCGTGCTAGTGATGGGCATGTTTATGCCAAATTTGTTGGTTCTCCTTATGAGTACATTGAATGGTCTATTTGGGTTCCTAAGACCCTTGTTACTAACATCAAAGGACCCATTACAAAATGGGTACCTAAAACCAAGCATTGATCTCTTGTAGGTGTTTGCTTCCGGTGGGGGATCATGGTTGCTCGATAGTGGAGCCACAAATCATATGACCGGAAGCAAGGACTTGGTGGTGGACGTGCACAAGGTCTCATCTATGCACACCAATGTCGAGTGGGGTGATGCCTCGTCTTCTAAGGTATTGGGTCTTGGCAAGGTTGTCATTTCTCATGATCTCACGATCGAGAAAGTCATGCTTGTTGAGTCCCTTGCATACAATTTACTTTCCGTTCGTCAACTTGCACTCATGGGCTTTGCCACTTTCTTTGATATTGATACCGTGGCCCTCTTGTGGAGCAAGACTCTTAAAGTAGCCTTTGTTGGGCATGTCGAGAACGGTCTTTATGTGATTAACTTTTTGGAGCGACCCACTAAGACCGCGACATGCCTAATGGCTAAAGTTGACGTGGGATGGCTTTGGCATCGCCGTTTAGCCCACGTCAATATGAGATCTTTGCAAAGTCTTCTCAAGGGGGACCATGTCCGTGGACTAACAAATGTTAGTTTTGCCAAAGATCGTGCTTGCAGTGCTTGTATCGAAGGAAAGCTACATGAGAAGGCTCACCCTCCCACGACTATCATCTACTCGAAGAGGCCCTTGGAGCTCCTTCACTTGGATCTCTTTGGGCCTCCATCCTTTGATAGTCTTGGGGGTAGAAAGTATTGCTTGGTAATTGTGGATGATTATTCAAGATACACTGAGGTATATTTCTTCAAGAGGAAGAGTGAGACTCAACAAACCGTCATCAACTTTGCAAATGAAGCTCAACGTCAAAACAATGCAAAGATCTTGACAATAAGAAGTGACAACGGCACCAAGTTCAAGAACTACACCTTGGATGAGTTTCTTAGTGATGAGGGGATCAAGCATCAATATTCCGCACCTTACACCCCTCAACAAAATGGTGTAGCGGAGAGGAAGAACCGGACGTTGATGGACGCGGCAAGGACCATGATGGCGGAGTTCAAGTCTCCCTACAACTTTTGGGCCGAAGCCATCAACACCGCTTGTCATGCACCCAATCGGCTCTATCTCCGCAAGGACTTGAACAAGACTCCATATGAGATACTTACCGGTAACAAGCCCAACCTCAAGTACTTCCGGGTGTTCTGTTGTAAGTGTTTCATTCTCAAGAAAGGTGTTCGTTTATCTAAATTTGAGGCTAGAGCTCATGAGGGCATATTTGTTGGTTATGCTACAAACTCTCATGCTTACCGTGTCCTCAACAAGTCCACGTGACTCATTGAGACGTGTAACGTGGAGTTTGACGAGAATAACAGCTCCCAAGTGGAGCAAAATGGTACTTGTGATGTAGGTGATGAAATTCCTCCCCAAGCCATAAGAAGAATGGATGTTGGTCATATCCTACCCATTGAGGAACCCCTTGTGGCTGAAGGAGAAGGACAAAGTTCCACTCAAGTGAAGCCATCACCAACCCAAGACACACACGCTTCCGAAGAACAAAATGAAGGCCCTCAACCAAGTGAACAAGATCAAGGGCAAGATCAATCTCAAGATGGTGGTGAACCACCAAGTGATGCCTAAGGTCAAGTTCTCCCTCCCGAGCAAGTTCAAGATCAAGAGCAAGCTCAAGATCAAGAACAAGCTCAAGACGACGCTCAAGATCATGTTACCGCTCCTCAACTATCTCTTGAGGAGGAATTAGAGCGTCGTGCCGCCAAGATTGCTTCCAAGCTCACTACCAAAGATCATCTTATGAAGAATGTGCTTGAAAGCTTGAGAAAGGGGGTGAGCACTCGTAGACAATTAGCAAACTATTGTGAACATCACGCGTTTGTTTCTTGTGTTGAACCCCAAAAGGTCTATGAGGCGCTCGAGGATCCGGATTGGCTCAATGCCATGCATGAAGAACTCAACAACTTCGAGCACAACAAGGTGTGGAGATTGGTGCCAAGGCCAACGGGGAACCATAATGTCATTGGAACCAAGTGGATATTCAAGAACAAGCAAGATGCTCATGGAATTATCGTTCGCAACAAGGCTCGTTTGGTAGCACAAGGCTACTCCCAAGTCGAGGGTATCGACTACGGTGAAACCTTTGCTCCCGTTGCTCGCCTTGAATCTATTCGTTTGTTGATTGCCTATGCTTCTCATCATAACTTCAAGTTGTAACAAATGGATGTGAAGAGTGCTTTTCTTAATGGTCCTATTATTGAGTTGGTGTATGTCAAACAACCCCCAGGGTTTGAGGATCCCGAGTTCCCCAATCATGTGTACCAACTCGATAAGGCACTCTATGGCCTTAAACAAGTCCCACGTGCGTGGTATGAGCACCTTACCGAGTTGTTGCAAGATCGTGGGTTTGAAATTGGGAAAATCGACCCCACTCTTTTTACTAAGAAGGTCAAAGGGGAGTTGTTTGTATGCCAACTATATGTTGATGATATTATCTTTGGTTCCCCTAACAAAGCTTTCAATGAGGAATTTGCCGCTCTCATGACCTCAAAGTTCAAGATGTCCATGATGGGAGAGTTGAAGTTCTTTCTCGGGTTCGAAATCAAACAAAGAAGAGAAGGAACCTTCATCAAACAAGCCAAATACACTCAATACATGCTCAAGAGATTCAAGCTAAGTGATGTCAAGCCGGCTTCCACTCCAATGCCCGTCAAATGCCAACTTGACATAGATCCCAATGGCAAAGCGGTGGATCAAAAGGTATATTGTTTCATGATTGGCTCCTTGCTTTACATTTGTGCATCTAGACCAGATATCATGTTGAGTGTGGGAATTTGTGCACGGTTTCAAGCCGCACCTAAGGAAAGCCACTATGTGGCGGTCAAGCGAATCTTTCGATATTTGGCTCATACCCCAAACTTTGGCTTATGGTACTCAAGAGGAGCTAACTTCAACCTTTTGGGCTATTCGGACTCGGATTGGGCGGGAGACAAAGTGGATAGGAAGTCAACCTCTGAAGGGTGCTAATTTCTTGGTTGCTCTTTGGTGAGTTGGTCTTCTAAGAAGTAAGTTGTATGTCTCTCTCGTCCATTGAAGCAGAGTATGTGGCCGCCCGTAGTTGTTGTGCTCAACTTCTATGGAAGAGCAAACTTTAAAGGATTACGGTGTCATTTGTGACAAAGTGCCTCTTTGGAGTGACAATGAAAGTGCCATCAAGATCTCTCTCAACCCGATGCAACACTTCAAGACGAAGCACATTGAGATTCGATATCACTTCATCCGGGATCACATTAGGCGAAGGGAGATCCAGCTCAAATATGTCAACACTCATGATAACCTTGCAGATCTTCACGAAGCCCTTGGATGAAGCAAGATTTCACGAGTTAAGGCATGAGCTAAATATCATTGATTCGAGCAATGTGGCTTGAACCCTTGCACACCCCACCATACTCATCTTGATGTCTTGTTTAGGTGTAGGCATGGACATAGGGAGGGTGTTGTTCTCTCAATGAACTCTTTCTCCCCCAATTATGCATAAATTGATCAACTCTTTCACATTAGCCATTTTTAATGGTACTTGTGTTTCAAAGACGAGTTTTGGGCCCAAGGATAATTTTTTTCGGTGCCATACCAATTGACTCAAACATAGGTGGCTTCAGCCACCGCCTCTCCCCTTACGAGGTTTTGTTTCGTGTTTGGTCCTTGTTGTCTTTTGCCTTCTTTTGAGTCGTGTTTGTGTTTGAGTTGCCTCGTGTGTGTGCTCGTTTGCGTGTCCGGTTGCTTTGCAAAGGCCGTGTTTTTCTGTTTTATCGAAACGTGCACTTTCTTCGGTTTATGGTACTACCGTGGCAAGCCACGGTACTACCGCAGGAGATGGGTTGCCCTGTGCGTGCACAGCTGCATCCGAGGCACGGTACTACCGCTTCCATCGCGGCAGTAATTTTTTACTACCGCTGGAAGAGCGGTACTACCGCCCCCGGTACTTCAGCCCGGGCGGTACTACCGCGTTGACCCGCGGTACTACCGCGCCGTCGCGAGCGAGTGGGGGTCAAGAGCGGGCAGGGGGAGTTCCAACTTCCCCATACCCATTCAACTCTTTTTTCCACTTCGTCTCTCTCTCCTGCCCAAGAACGGCGCCGGAGGACCTCGTCAGATCTCCATCTCCGGCCGCTCTCCTCGCATTCCGACCGGTGGGATCGATCCCCACCTCGCCCTCTTGCCATGGAACCCGGTATCTCCCTTAGTCCTCTCTCTGCCTCGTCGTTTTTGCTTCTAGGTTTTGGAAGATGCATGTGTAGTTCTTGAGATTTTTGGCTAAATCATTGCAAGAGGAGGGTGTAGGAGAGTGCTGGTGATGTAGAGATGCTTTTGATATGTTGCAACACGGTAATTTTGATCAACGGTAGTACCGATTCAAATTTGCGAATGTGCCTAGATCCGTTCTTGCCAAATTCAAATCCGTGCGATACTACTGCGCCTCTCGTGCGGTACTACCGCTCTGGCGAGATCCGCCCCGTACGGTACTACCGCTCCGTTGGAGCGGTACTACCGCCCGGTGCGCGGAAGTAAAAAATTTACTTCCGCTCTAGGCGCGGTACTACCGTGCCATCCCGGTGCAGTACTACCTCGGCTAGAGCAGATGTAAATTTTTACGTCCGCCCCATGGTGCGGTACTACCGTTGACATATGAACTACCTTGTTGTGACTACCCAATCTTATTTTTACTTGTTTCGTTTGTTTTGACCCTGGTCTTTGCAATGACCCTTCTCGTTCTTCTCGTGTGTTTTGTGTTGTGTGACATAGGTGGTTCTCCAATGTCCGTCGCTCGAATCCCAGCCGCGACACGAGCTCCAAGCGGCTTCGCAATCAAGAAGCACCTAAGGGCTCCAATGCCCAACAACGCAATGTCAAGAAAACCGCCAACAAGTTCAAGGAGCCAACCGTTGGATGGACGAGATGCCTCAAGCCGAGTTCATCATTTGAAGGAGGATTAACCCCTATGTGAACCCTCTTGAGAATGCCAAAGGGAATGAGTTGTTCTGGACCAAGCAGCAGAATCTCATCTACATCGATGTGATCAAGTCCAAGCACAACATCTATGTTCCAATGCAGTGGATTGATATGAACCATTTAAGGAAGGACCGGGCATACTTTGGTGAGGCGTTGGACTTGGTGGAGCAGTTTGGCATTGATGACTTTATCATGTTCCACATGGACTTTGACCCGGAGATCGTGGCTCAGTTCTTTGCTTCCGTCCACTTCCACACGGATGAGGAACGGACTATGACTTGGATGACCAATGGGAGCGGATGTCTGCTAAGTGGAAGGAATTCATGGAGATGTTGCATGTTCGTAATGAGGGGCTCAATGTGCCCATTGGTGTCCGCCCTCACGGCAACCCAGAGTCCGCCAACAAGAACAAGCTTCAACCGTTCCTTGTGGAGAATAAGCTAGCCAATGGCACGCAGTCTTGCGTACTCAACCCTTTCCTTGATGTCATGCACCGGATCTTCCGCAACACTCTCTTTCCGCGCATTGGTGACAAGGATAAGGTGCATGCTTATCTCGTGGATATGATGCTTCTTTGTGAGGAGGCGCGTCGTCAAGTTACCCAACCACTGGGCATCTCTCATATCATGTGGGTTGAGCTCCGGTTTGCGGTCTACAATCGCAAAGTTCCCATCTATGGTCCATACATGCACCTCTTGATCTCGAAGACTTGGGAGAAGCTCTTTCCGGATGAAGACTTTTCTGCTCCCAACTGGGTTTGCCATGAGCCTATCAAGCTGCGACAGAAGAACAAGTGGGCCAATACCACTACCAGGGCTGAGGCTGAGGCTGAGGCTGCTAGGATGAATGTTGATGAGGACGAGGTTGAGGAGGAGGCTGAGGACAATTCTGCGGGGTACGCTCCTCCATCTTCTGAGCCCTCTTGGGCTAAGAAGCTGAAGGCAAAGATGAAGGCTCTGTTCTGCATGCAGGCCAAGGGGCAGTACAAGACCCATGTTGCTCAGAAGGAGTCGCCAGCGCGACAAGAGGATCTTGAGGACGTTCGGCGAGATCGTGGAGAGCGGGTCAGAGAAGAACATCGCTCCTGAGGCTGACTGGATGACAAAGCATGGCAATCAGTGGACCGAGTCAGAGGAGGAGTCCATTCCCGCTGCCGAGACCGATGAGGAGATTGTTGGATGATCTCCACAGAGGATGCTACCACCTGTGTCGTAGATGTCCTCTCTGCCTTTTTGGTGTCTTGATGCCAAAGGGGGAGAGTGTAGGATTTGCGACTCGTGTCTCTTTGTTTTCGTTTCGTTGGACCTTCGTTCATGTTGCTTTGGTTTGTTGGTTTGTGTTTGTGTTCGTGTGTGTCCTGGAGACTATCATATGGTGTGAGACATATGCACTCAAGCTTATCTTATTGTCTATTATGCTTAGTAGTTTGTGAGCTTATGCTATCTTGTGCCCTCTCCGTTATGCTCATATACATTGCCTTGCCTCCATGCTTAGCGTCATTTATATTATTGCAAGGAATGCCTTGTCTATAAAATATAGGGGGAGTGTTGATCCTAGTATGTGTGTCGTGCAGTCCAAAGCATATCTATAGAGTGCACATATCTAGGGGGAGTATCTCTATATTTTATAGATATTGGGTTTGCTTATGTTCATTTTTATACTCTTATGTGCAAATCCCGTATTGTCATCAATCCACCAAAAAGGGGGAGATTGTAAGGGCATATTTCTCCCTATGTGGTTTTGGTGATTGATGACAACGCATTTGCGGACTAATCGTGTGCATTGAGCATTTCAGATATCTCATGTCTAGGCACAAGACGATTCGGTGCCCCTCGGAGCCTAGTGAAGACGGCATTTCTCTACGTTTCTTTTCGGTGGATTTGAGTCATAGGAAAGCCGTACTATTAAGACGGGGTCCGCTTCGGAAAGGTTTGGGTGGAATCAACACGTACACGTCTGTCCCTGTGCACCACCTTTCCTTTGCTTCTTTGGAGCACCAACCGTTTATCCGTGTCTCTACAAAATGGAGGACTCCAAACGCTATTGTGTTGTGGCATGTGGTAGTACTGTTCAAGGGAGCAGTAGTACCGCAGTGGCCCATGGTAGTACCGTCCAGGGAAGCGGTAGTACCGCGCAATGCGGTAGTACCGCTCCTCGAGGGCGGTAGTACCGTGGCCTCTAGCCCAGCAAAGTGACATGCGCGAAAGTAGGGGCGAAAGTAATTTTCTACACCCGCGCCCTACGCAGTAGTACCGCTCCATGCGTGCGGTAGTATCGTTCCGGATTTTTGCACAGATCGAAACACAGCGGAAGTAGCCACGGATCTAATTTTTTTAGTCCGTGCCTTCCCAGTCTAGTCGAACCCTGCCTTGCGGTAGTACCGCAAGGACGCGCGGTAGTACCGCTCGTTGCTTTAACGCAACATGGCCTCGTCTGGTCTCTGCCGCGGGAGCGGTAGTACCGCAACGTCGAGCGGTAGTACCGCATGTCGCGGGCTGAGTAAGTGGGTAACGGTTGGATCTTTTCTCTCACAATATAAGGGGAGTCTTCTTCCCCAAGTTGACTACCTCTTCCCTCCCCAAGCTCCATTGTTGCTCAAAGCTCCATTTTCGCCCGATCTCTCTCCCTAGCCAATCAAACTTGTTGATTCTCTAGGGATTGGTTGAGAAGGCCCCAATCTACACTTCCACTAAGAGAATTTGATTCCCCCCACTAATCCCTTGCGGATCTTGTTACTTTTGGGTGTTTGAGCACCCTATACGGTTGAGGTCACCGCGGAGCTATATTTCATTGTGGTGAAGCTTCGTGGTGTCGTTGGGAGCCTCCAATTAATTTGTGGAGATTGCCCCAACCTTGTTTGTAAAGGTTCGGTCGCTGCCTCCAAGGGCACCAGTAGTGAAATCACGCCATCTCGCATTGTGTGAGGGCGTGACGAGTATACGGTGGCCCTAGTGGCTTCTTGGGAAGCATTGTGCCTCCACACCGCTCCAATGGAGACGTACTTCCTCTCAAAGGGAAGGAATTTCGGTAACACACCCTCGTCTCCACTCGTGGTTATCTCTCACCTTTATTTGTGCAAGCTTATATTGTGTTGTATCCCTTGCTTGCTTGTGTAATTGTTGTTGTTGCATCATATAGGTTGCTCACCTAGTTGCATATCTAGACAACCTACTTTGATGCAAAGTTTAATTTGATAAAGAAAAGCTAAAAATTGTTAGTTGCCTATTCACCCCCCCCCCTCTAGTCAACTATATCGATCCTTTCATCCACCTACACGGAAAATCTTCAACGCCAATTGGAGAACACCAAACAAGGTTCCAAGTCCCTCGACAGATACTTCATGCAGATGAAGAAAGCATTACGACAAGCCGGTGTGGACGACCCCATTTGGATGAAGTGCCACTTTACCACGGGATTGAACAACGACATCGCTAAGACTATCTTCTTCAATAAATACGAGTCTCTCGATGACCTCTACGTTAGTGCTCTCAATGCGGAACAAGAACTTAAGAAGGCCAAGGCTTCTCGACCCCATGCACACTTTGCGACAACCGAACTCCAAGGCGACGAGCATGAGGGTAGTACCACAAAGATGTCCAAGCCGGACGAGCTCCAAGACTACGCTCCAAAGTTCGACTTCACCGCCATCCCTCCTCGTGGCATTGACGATGCCGAGTCTACCATGACTCTTTTTGAAAACGGTGCGGCGACGACTACGACTACGGAGCCACTCAAGGACCAAGATTTGGAGGCGAGTGACAGGTGACAAGCAAGAATGATGCTTCCATCTTTAGAGGCGATAGTGAGATGACCGAGCATGGGATGTTCCCTTCGGTCATGAAGGCGAGTGGTGATGTGCCATCTTCGGCCTTCACCCGTGGCGACGGTGACAAGACGGTTGAGCATGGGATTTTCCCTTCAACCATTGCGATGTATGATGATGAATTGAGAGACTTGTGCACACATATTGATGGTAGTGATGAGTTGGGAGTTTCCCTTCAACCACAGCTTGGCATCGTCCTTGGTCAAACCAGCGTGGTTGCCCTGATTCAAATCTGGACGTCGTGATGGCGGTGATCTAAAACCGGTCGGCCAAGTCGTGGTGGCTACAAACTGTGGGGGAGCGACCTCATGCGGCTTCACAACAGCGGTGGTCACTGAAAGGTCTTCGGGAGGGTTCATCCCTTCCCCTTCATATCTGGTGGTTGACTTCGGCGGTGAGATGCAAACTATGGACGACGGCTTGACACAGAGGGATGGTTGTGCAGCAGTGGCGGTCGCACATCACATGTAGTTGTTGGAATCACGAAAAAGCGGTGGCGACAACACATGGGTGACTTCGATGGTGGTGCTACTTGAGCTCCGAGGTGAAAGCCTAGGTCTGACCCAAGCTGGTTATACCTGGCAATAGCGATGTTTTTTCTACGTCGTTACCTTGTTGAAGGCATTACTCAGATATGCTCGGTCTGATTATTCAGGCTGAAAACCTAGACAGCCTAGATTCTGGCCTAGGTGGTTGGATCCGGTGACAGTGACATTTGAGCGTCACTTCCTTCCTGAAGGAGTTGATGTTGAAGAACCTCATCGTCCGTGTGCTCTCATGAGATGGTTGGTGCGGATATGGTCAATGTTGCAGTTGGCTGATCGCGGACCTAATTGCTATGGGACTTTTTTCGTTTTTCCTCCCCTACGCATAGCTACGGATTTGTATGGAATTATGTTATGATACCGAGCATTGCACCTACATGGCGTGCACGTTGCAAAGTGTGCGTTGTGTGGAAGTGGTGACCTAGGATCGTTATTAGGCAGATGCTAGCAGACGTGCTAGATCTTCATGAGCACGGGAACACGCTGGTGGGAGGGTACGGCCGGAAGCACGCCGCAGCTGCTCGCTTGGGCTCGGGATATAGGAAGAAAGAAAGGAAAGAGAAAGATGAGGAAGAAGATGTGCTATGACAAATGGGACAAGCAATTTTGTTTTATAATTTTTGCTAACTCGGATGCCACCTCAGCTTTGAGGGGTTAATTTGAATGTGCCACGCCACACAAAACCATGTCCCAATCGTCTCAAGGGAGTAAAGTAAACAGTATTGGAAGTTAGGAGTGTGTTCTAACCGATTTGGGAGTCAAGGCTTGCAAGTCAAACTCTTTGGTGAGTTGAGGGTTGTGAAGTGGGCTTATCTTTTTTAAGATTGCTTGTTACCTTGTTTTTGCTGGATTTTTCAATTTCTTGCAGCAATAGACCTTAGTGGTCGCCATGTCAGCTTGCCTTTGCAAGGCTGATAACATCTCAAGGGTTGTTTAGTAGTTTCTTGGCTAATTGATCCCCTCAGCCACTAGCCTAGATCACGAGTCATCTCCATTAACTAAGGAGGTGTTTGGTTCGCGCTACTGTAACATAATCTGATTACGTCGCTAACAGGTCCCGCAAAATCGTGTTTGTTTCCCTTGCTCTGTAATCTGATAACATGGTATCAAATCCCAGCCTAATACAAAACTGATACCGCTGGAAATCTGCTGTAACAGAAAACGCTACAGCCGTATCTTCTCCGCACGAGATGCGATCGCACGAGCTATGCGGCCTCCTTCCTCCTTCCTCATGCGCCGCAAGGAAGCTTCGCCGGCGTTGACGTGCCTGTAGCGCCAGTCATGGTCTTGTCCAGCTGACGGCGGCATCGACGCCGGCGCGGTCGCTCCTCAGCATGCCTGCGGCGCCTCGCCTCGGCCTTCAACCTTGACGGCAGGTCGCCGCTCGCCGGCCGGCGGCGGAAGCGGCCACCGCGTCTCTCACTCATACTCTTACCGTCCGTGGCCTTGTACTCCGCCGCCATATCCAACGGTGACTCGCCACTGCCGTTTCCCGGCCTGCCTATCCATGTTCACTGGCGTGAATTCTTGAGCAACCCCGGTATTGATTGACGTTACAGTAGGTAACCAAACAAATTTCAACTTTTGTCCATTCCGTTTACATTAACACCGTAAACTCATTACGTTTGCGTTTGCGTTACCAATCTGGAACCAAACACCTCCTAAATGTATATACTCCTGTTCTTTATGGACATATATGCATACTTTAGCTTGACATACTCCATTGGGTAGAAAAGAAGTTATTTACTCCATCGTAAAAAATAAGCTATATACTCCTTTGAAAGAAAAGAGTATATCTTCCTTTAATTGCCAAGCAGTATATATTGTTTTGGATATAAACAGTACATACCCCTTAATTTAGCACGCGGTAGTATATAACTATTTTATTGGCAAACAATATATACTCTTTTGGGTTGTAATCTTTTGGGTTGTAATTAAGCAGTATAGTGCTAATATATACTACCTCTGTAACTAAATATAAGATGTTTTTGCAGTTCAAGCCTCTGTAACTAAATATGTCTTGTACTCCCTCTGTCCCATAACATAAGAGCGTCTTTGACAAAGACGCTCTTATATTATGGGACCGAGGGAGTATTTAGTTACAGAGGTAGTACCTTTCAATTGCCAACAAGTATATACTTGTTTGGATAGTGGCTAGTATCATTAATTGTTTAATCATCCTAAAGATGGAAACCACTTTCAACATATATACTTCTTTTCATATTCATATACTGATTCATTATACCACTACGTTCACCATGAAAAATATGGTAGTATCTTATTTGACGGTGCCAAACAAATCACATGAAAAACCAAACTATCATGTCTCCTACGAATTTCGGATCTCCTTATTTTTGGTAGTTGGCTAATTGCTCAGCATGCACGCACGCGCACACACACACACGCATGCACGCACACAATAAGCTCGAGTGTAGAATAGTTAGAAAAACTATACGTAGTATAGTAAAATTGTGCACAAAAAGTAGCAATTTTGGAACAACCTTTTACTATTCAAGTCACTATGTTGTAACATTGTTCCAAAAATTACTACATACACTATTTTCTATATTGTGTGTGCCTGCCCATGAGATTCTCGTTTTTTTCTAGTCTGGATCAATTTATAAATATCATACGATATAGCAGGGCAGTATTTGTCTTACTTGGAGTTCCGATGCTCTAGCATCTGCAGCTGGTGGGGGTGTAACTGACGGTGTGATTGTTGAATCTAAAGTTGCCTCCTCCCTAAGATTAGAAGGCACACTTTGGAAGTTATTTGCCCAAGATGGTGCTGCTCTTGAGGTGGTATTATAACTTGCGAAAGGAGGAGGAAGTGGAACTTGCTCTGGAGACTTTGCAAGTCGACGCCTAGTTAGTAAAAACACGAATAACAAAATGAGACAATCAAGCCAACTAGGAATGGTAAATAAGAAATATGTGTAACTACACGTGCTCTTGCTTCTGCTTACCCCAGTATTCCAAGCTGTAATGTTGCTTTGTACTGCAAAGGTATTTCCATGAGTGCTGAAAGGGCAAACTCTGTCTCCTTGTTGCTTTGACTGATCTTTTTTGACATGATTCCAGTGAAGTTGACAAACTAGGATAGCGAATATCACCGTTATTTTGCTTGGGAAGCAAATATCAGTATTTATATAATTTTAGTATTTACCTGGAAATTGTCAAAAGATCTAGCAGGAATGTTGTCATCAAATTCATTCATCATGTCCCAAGGACCATCTCCAACTCCGACCAGAATTATAGACAAAGGAAATTCACTGCAACAAAATGGGAATATATGACCAAGGAGAAGTCAGTGTTATGTCAATCCATATGATGAATTTATGATGTTATATTTTTTGGCAATGGTCATGCAAAAGCAAGGTGCGAACTCTTAGCTTAGCTTCATGTATCAACTGGACCAGTTTGTTGAACACTCGCTTCATGACTACCAGAACCCAGAGGGAACCCTACGACACCTCGCAAGTTGCCTGAGGCGACGGCTGTCCATCGAGTGTAGGACAGTCGTACTATCAAGAGGGGCACAAGCAAAGGTACTTTGGTTTGAACCCCACAAAAGATCCCAAGCCAAAGTTTTGGAAATAATTCACTTTAGCCACTCTACTTCTAAGATTTTCCAAAGCCCCGGTACCACCGTTTTTGCTAACCGGTTCTAGCGAGCTTATCTGAGTGTGCTAATTCTAGAGCGCCAAACCAAGTTTTCCACAGTTCGGACCGCCGCTCATTTCTGTGCGGGCGGTGCCAAGCCAAACTCCTCTCTGTGTTACCTCCGGCACTTCGAAGCCTAACTTGTCACAAAGACACTTCCAAACAGCTTTCAGTTTGCTATCTGGTCACAGTTTAAGTCCAATACCTCCGAGCAAATCCACCCAATACTTCCGAGCTGTGACTCTGGCATTCCTGCATGATCCTCATTATGAGAACTGTTCTATCTACTAAAGTACTACTGAGAATTTGGTTTTACACGGTATGCTTCCAAGATAGTTCTATGCACGCAGAAAGGAGCCACCTTTTTGTCTTCCGCAACCACTATTTTTTTTATCCCGGTACTTCTGACTGATATGTTTTCCCAAGGTTCCCAAAAACACATTGGGAAGTTCCAAAGAATTTCTTCCAGCACTTCTTGACTAGTGACTTTTTCAAGTAACAGTCAGGTTTCCGTCGAGCTCTATATATAGATTTGGATACCCCTTCGTTCTGGCAAGCCATTCAACTCATATCATTCATTTCCAACTACCAAAAGTTCAAGTCGAGAGAGAGAGAGAGAGAGAGAGAGAGAGAGAGAGGAAAGAAAAGAAGACAAGCAATGGGTGATTACATGAACACTTCTTTGATTCTTGGAAGGTTTTTAGGTCAAGAACTCTTTCCTTCTTCTTGAACACCTACACCTAGTGTTCCTCTCTTCTTACACCACTCATACACCTTGTATCAGAGAGATCATATAGGCTCTTGAGAAGAGCTTTGATTAAAGATCTTTCGAGGAAATCTGCCAAGTGAGTTTGCTTCGCTTGTTACTCTTGGAGGGTATGCGCCTTGTAGATGGGTAGGAATCACTTAAAAGCCTTCATCCACTACTTTGTGAAGGACTCAAGAGTTTGTGAGGGCAAGGAGATCGTTTATTTCGTGAAGATCTACCCCTTAGTGAGGCTTCTTGGCGCAAACCATGGTGGAATAGGTTCATTGAGCTCCTTGCAATCTTAGAACCATTTGGTTCAAAGCCTCCATCATCGTGGAGTAGGATATCCACGCAATAAAAAATGTGGAGTAGGATGGCGCCAACTATCGAACCATGGGAAAACGTCATCGAGCCCCTTGTGTTTGCATCTTCTAAGCTCAACTCTTATTTTCGTGCAAGATACTTTATACCACTATGATGAGGAACAATAGATGAGAAAAAAAAACAGATGCCAGATCTGTTTGGCTACTTCTAGATACTTCCACTCTAGTGTAGTATTTCTTTTTTTTTCTTTACCCTTCCTGCTGTTTCTAGAGTTCTCTAGTTATAAGTAGCTGTGAGTAGAGAGGTGAATCCTAAATAATGTTTTCTAGAGTGTTCCAGCTATAAGTAGAAGTATGTGAAGGCTTCTCAAAGCCCTATAAATAGAGGTCATCACCTCTACTTTGTAACCCATAATATGTACTCACTACCTATAATAGAACTTCTTGTTCTTATCTAAGATCTTCGAGTAGATCTTGTGCTCTAGGAGTTCTGGGTTGAACTCTTGCTGCCATATCGGGCTACATTCGCCTCTAGAGCGATATCTAGCGCAGCACGTTGAAGTTGCTCCTTCAACACGTGTGTTGTACACATTGTAGCAGCAAGGCCAATTTATGTTGAAGCTTCGGAAGGTGAAGAATATGATGATGCCCTTGAAGAACCAGATCTCTACGCATATCGGAGAGTACCCAACCCTACATATGCAAGAGATACATACAAGGTGAAAGCTGAGATCCCAACTTTTAATGGAAATGTTGATATTGAAGGGTGCCTAGATTGGTTATATGAAGTGGAGACTTTCTTTGAGGTCATGGAGGTTCCGGAAGATCGTAGAGTTCATTTGGTCGCATACAAGCTGAAAGGAGGAGCCAGTACATGATGGCATCGCGTTCAAGAAGAGCGCAGGCTGAGAGGAGAACCTCGGGTGAGAACTTGGCGGCAAATGAAAAGTCTCTTGAAAGGGAGATTTTTGCCCGCTGATTATGACCAGATCCTATTGTCCAATTTTAGAATTATGCTCAAGGAAATAGGACTGTTTCAGATTACACGGAGGAGTTTCTAAGGCTACAAGTGAGGTGCAACCATGCTGAAACTGAAGATCAACAAGTTGCAAGGTACATCAATGGTCTCAACGATGCTATTCAAGATCGATTGTTGATGCAACAAATCTAGTCCATTGATCAAGCACAAGCTTTAGCCTTAAAGGCCGAGAGGTTTGTGAGGACAAGAAAGGCAACTAAGGCTCCATATCCTCATGCCGAAGGCTCGTCCAGGAGTCAGCCTAATAGAGTGGAAGAAAAGACCGCTCCACCAAAGGCAAAACGACCCACCCAGATGCAAACTAGAGGCAAGGGTAAGTCCAATGAAGGCCCAAAATGCTATAAATGTGGTGAAGAGGGACACATATCCAGCGGTTGCCCACTAAGGAAATTTGTTAACACAACTATCCATGATGGTGAAGGCGATGAGGAAGAATACGAATCTGAAGATGTAGAGGGACGAGAGGTTTGTCAAGAAGAAGGTGAACAGGTGGTATGTGTGATTCAGCGTCTCCTATGTTCCACACCACAACCTGACGACACATAACGGAAGAAAATATTTGAGAGCAAATGCACAGTGAATGGCAAGGTATGCAAATTAGTGATTGATAGTTGCAGTTGCGAGAATCTTATCTCCCAGAAGTTGGTGAACCATTTAAAGCTTGATACTCATGATCATCCAAAACCCCTACACTATTGGGTGGATCAAGAAAGGAGTGAATATGAGGATCACCAAACAATGCAACCTGCCACTTTCTTTGGGCAAGCATTATCGCTCAAATGTGTTGAGTGACATAGTTGACTAGTAAATTGTATGTGCTTTGCACGTCATTTAAATATATATAAAAAGCATGGAAAAATACATTTGAATATGTATTTCCTTTTCTAGAATCGTACTGGACAAGATCCAACTTGGCTCTTACCTCTCTAGAATCCAGATTGTTCTAGCCTCTTTTCATTAGAATATCGGATAGGCATGTGGATAGATACTTCTAGAACACATGAGATGGTAGAGTTGGGTTTTCAATTAGAAGGCCACGTGGCAGTATCCTATGAGTTAAAAACTATATCCAACGGATGACAATGCTCGGATTTGCCATCTCTTGACCGTTGGATGGGCATATCCAACGACTAATATTTGAAGCTATTGGCACACTATATAGTGGTATAGATAAGGACGCTAGCCATGTTCTTCTTGGGAGACCTTGGCAATTTGATGTGTATAGTACACACAAGGGCAAGGAAAATTCTTACTCTTTCATTTGGAACAGAAGAAAGATCATTATTTTACCAAACAAAACTGAAGGTAATACCTCTAAGGAGCGGAAAACTGTTAACTTTCTCCCATACTTCTCATGAGTTTATGGAAGACTTGAAGGAGGCAGATTTGTGTGCTGCACTTGTTGTAAAAGGAGAAGAGCACCTGACTGTTGAAATTCCAGCAATGGTACGCGGTTTATTGGCAGAATTTCATAACATACTTGGAGAGCCACAAGGCCTGCCACCAATGAGAGGAATTCAACATAGAATTTGATTTAATTCCGGGAGCAAGTCTTCCTAATGTTCCACACTATCGAATGAGCCCAAAGGAGCATGATATATTGAAGGAGAAAGTGGAGGAATTGCTACAAAAGGGGCACATTCGAGAAAGTATTAGCCCATGTGTTGTACCAGCCCTACTCGCACCAAAGAAAGATGGATCTTGGCGCATGTGTACGGACAGTAGAGCCATTAACAAGATCAACGTAAGGTATAGATTCCTGATTCCCCGTCTGGATGATATGTTGGATCAGCTTAGTGGAGCAAGAGTGTTCACAAAGCTAGATTTAAGAAGCGGATATCATCAAATCCGTATCAGACCCGGGGATGAATGGAACACCGCCTTCAAGACAAAGGAAGGGTTGTTTGAATGGCTAGTCATGCCATTTGGACTCTCAAATGCACAAGTACCTTTATGTGCTTAATGAATCAAGTCCTTCGACCCTTCTTACCCCACTTTGTTGTGGTCTATTTCGATGACATCTTGATCTATAGCAAGGATGAGGATGAACACTTTGATCACATTCCGAAGGTGCTAGAAGTACTAAGGGAAAATGAGCTCTACGTCAACTTGTAGAAATGTGTTTTCCTGCAAACACAACTTCTTTTGCTAGGATTCGTCATAACATGTGATGGTATTCGTGTTGATGATTCTAAAAGGTTGAAGCAATCCGAGAATGGCCAACTTCGAAGACCATTTCTGAGGTAAGAAGTTTTCATGGCCTTGCGACTTTCTATAGGCGATTTGTGAAGAATTTCAGCACTATCATGGCACCAATTACCGAGTGTTTGAAGAAAGGAAAGTTCCAATGGACAGAAGCAGCCGAAGCTAGTTTCAATGAGATTAAACAAAAACTATCACAAGCTTCTGTCTTGGTGCTACCTGATTTCAACAAGACTTTTGAGTTGGAGTATGATGCAAGTGGAGTAGGCATTGGAGCTGTTCTATCCAAGGTTTACGAGTCGTTCCGAGGTTGAGACTCATAGACTAATCGTGACTAGTCTAGACTAGTGCTGGACTAGTCAACATGGTACTGTAGTACTCAACTTTTGTTAATAACTACTAGTAGTAGTATATATAAACAGTACAGTATGCAATAAAACTAGAAGTGTTAGGCAACGCTCGCCAGGCCCAGCCCAGCACCACACAACACCCCCCAGCTGGCCCATTTGGGCCCAAGTGGCCAGCCTACTTAGCTCCCGTCACTGGAACCCTAGCTCCCGATCGATCCCATTGCCGCCGCTAGCACCATCACACAAGGGAGCACGCGTGCGTGACCCGTGCCTCCAGCCGCCTTCCACCGGCCCCTGCCGCTACCGCCGACCACCTCCATGCCTCCTCCTCTCCTCTCCTCTATCTCTCTTCCTTCTCTCTCGTCTCAGGGCCGCGCGCGCCTACATGTCACGGCCATGGCTGCCGCCCGAGCACGAGCTCCGGCCAGGCTGGGTGACTTATCCCCTCAAAATTTTGAGTCGCTCGACTCAAATAGCTCGACTAGTCCAGACTAGTCTGTCGACTGCTCGACTACACCAAGTAGTCTACACGAGATTTGTAGTCGACACTCAAGTTGCGACTCATAGACTAGTCTGTCGACTAGTCTCGACTAGTCCCTCGACTCGTAATCAGTGGTTCTATCTCAAGAAAGGAAGCCCATTGCTTTCTTTAGTGAGAAGTTAGGTGAAGCTAGACAGAAATGGAGCACCTATCAGCAAGAATTGCATGCCGTTTTCAGAGGCTTAAAAACTTGGGAAGTTTATTTGCTGCCTAAAGAGTTCATTGTATATAGCGACCATCAATCCTTGAAGCATTTTAAAAATCAAAAGCATGTTGACCGCATGCTAGCGAGATGGGCAGCATATCTGGAGAGGTTTAGCTATCTCATCGTGCATAAATCTGGGACAACTAGCCGAGTGGCCGATGCTTTGAGTCGCCGTGCATGCCTCTTGACTTCTTTTGAAGCTGAACTTCCAGGCATGGATCAAATAAAGGAGTTGTATGAGGATGAAGACTTTGGCCATGTTTGGGTAAAGCACATCAGGGACCAGCCATTAGGTGGCGACTATTCAGTGCAGGATGGCTATCTCTACAAAAATTATCATTTGTGCATTCCAAGGAGTTCTCTGCATGACAAACTAATTAAGAACTCCATTCAAGTGATCTTAGTAGCCATGTTGGACGGGACAAGACTATCGCCAACCTGGAAGCTCGCTACTTTTGGCCACAACTAAAGAGAGATGCTGGCAAGTTTGTTCAGCGGTGCCCCATATGTCAAGCCTGCAATGCCTGTCCCTGTTGCTCCATGGGAGGACATCTCTATGGACTTCGTCTTGGGCTTGCCAAGAACAAGACGAGGAAGTGATGTTGTATTTGTGGTCATGGATAGATTCTCTAAGATGGCTCATTTCATACCATGCCGCAAGACAACGGATGCTCATCATGTGGCAAACCTATTCTTTCGAGAACTGGTCAGACTTCATGGAGTACCAAGGTCCATCGTCTCAGACCGTGATAGCAAGTTAATTTGTTTCATTTTGGCTCACTTTGTGGAAGCAATTCAACACTGAATTGAAATTTTCTAGCACTGCTCATCCACAAACAGATGGACAAACGGAAGTGGTGAACAAGTTTTTGGGTAATGTGATCCATTGCATTTATGGAGAAAGAAAGGGACAATGGGATTTGGCTCTATCTCTTGCAAAGTTCTCCTACAACAACTCCAAGCATAGATCCACAGGAAGGATCCCTTTTTCATTGTCTACATTAGAGTTTCAACTCATGTGGTGGACCTGGTGAAGCTACCATCAAGGGGAAACTCAAAATCAGCATTGTCCTTTGCTAATAATTACACTGGGTTATTTGAAGTGATTCATGGTGTTCTAGAAGCACAAAATCAGAAATATGAACAACTTGTTGATTGCAAAAGGAGGCCAAAATCATTCCAAGTTGATGATAAGGTGATGGTCTACCTCCGAAAAGAGAGGTTGCCTTTAGGTGTTAAGGGGAAGCTTAGGCAGCGAAGGTATGGGCCCTTCTCTATCACGAGGAAGATAAATGATAATGCTTATGTGATAGGTCTTCCAAGTGACATGGGCATATCCAACACTTTCGATGTTGCGTACTTGACTCTCTACCATCCAAAAGAAGCGCTCTATGACAATAACTCGAGGGCTAGTTCCAAACAACCAGGGGAGAACGATGAGGAACAATAGATGAGAAAAAAAAAACAGATGCCAGATCTGCTTGGCTACTTCTAGATACTTCCACTCTAGTGTAGTATTCTTTTTTCTTTCTTTACCCTTCCTGTTGTTTCTAGAGTTCTCTAGTTATAAGTAGCTGTGAGTAGAGAGGTGAATCGTAAATAATGTTTCCTAGAGCGTTCCGGTTATAAGTAGAAGTATGTGAAGGCTTCCCAAAGCCCTATAAATAGAGGTCCTCACCTCTACTTTGTAACCCAGACTATGTACCCACTACCTATAATACAACTTGTTGTTCTTATCTAAGATCTTGGAGTAGATCTTGTGCCCTAGGAGTTCTGGATTGAACTCTTGCTGCCATATCAGCCTACATTCGCCTCTCGAGCGATATCTAGCGCAGCACGTTGAAGTTGTTCCTTCAACACTTGTGCTATATACATTGTAGCAGCAAGATGGAGTTGCTCCTCCACGACCTTTGTGTTGCTTTACACTACCATCTCTTTGCACCTTGCTTGCTAAAGTGCACCGAAGGACCAACCAATCTACTGTGTTGCTTAAAATTGCCAAATGTCTTCAAATTAGGTGTAGTAATCTTCATAGGACTATTCACCCCCCCTCCCCCCTCTAGTCTTGAGACCTCGATCCTAACAGCATGGCATCCACCCTTCCTCGTGGGTGGGAAGTGTCGGCTTCGGTTGCATTGGCTTGTTAGGCGACCGGCGAGAGCTGGGCCCTCCTGTCACGCGGGTTGGAGGTGTTCTTGGCGTGGTGGTTGGCTTAGGTAGCTACATACGATTGACCCGGCAGCCTACACGGTGATTGGTGGCGTACAGCGTGTGTTCACCGATGCGCACCTTGGCCCATGTCTGGCAAGGCCGGCTTCACGGGGTTGGCATTCTCCCTTACCTTGTTGTCAGTGTGGATCACGACTTCATGAGGCCATGGTGTTTACAAGTGTGTCGGCGTTATAATGCAGATTTGGCATCATTGTTGCATGTCTAGGTTGGCTGACGCACAAGCCCTTGGGGCCACAAATGAGGAACAACAGAGAGAATTAATACAAAGTCAGAAGTCAAATCCATCCGACTTCTGATAGATACTTCTACTCCATTCTAGATAAGTTGGTCCTCAAATCATATGTAGCTGCATTTGGTTATTTTTTTAACCTATAAATAATGTTATCTAGAGTGTTCCAACTACAAGTAGAGGTTGAACCGTAAGGAGTGCTTTCTAGGGTCTTTTAGCTATAAGTAGAAGATGAGATGTGAAGGCTTCACAAAGCCTATAAATAGAGGTTCTCACCTCTAGTTTGTAACTCAGCATGTTTACCAACTACCTATAATAATACTTGGTGTTCTTATCTAAGATCTTGGAGTAGATCTTGTGTTCTAGGAGTTTTGGACTGAACTCCTGCCACACCAGCCAATATTCACCTCTAGAGCAATATCTCGTTTAAGTATAATTCCTTCAACACTAGTGATGTACACTTTGTAGCAGAGGAGTTGTTCCTCCACAACCTTGTGTTGCTTCAGCCACAGGCCAGCTCATCGACATCACCATGGACTCACCGACAAGTCCAGGTGGACCACACGAGCACATGCATGCGCAACCCAAACCAAGGCGACTTTACTCCGCTTTGAGCTCCCTATACATTTGAATGAGACTTGGCTGCTACCTCAAAGTGGAACCCTATGTCTAATTAGGTGTGTTGACAACGATCATGAAAAGATGAGGAAGGAATACCAAGTTCATGACCAGGTGCGAGGAGCCGAGGAAGAGGATGGAGCACCAAGTCCCAGGGGAAGTGATTCTGGACACCCCAGAGACCCGGGCTCAAGGACCCCGAAGCTTCGAGCATCAGGTGGTCACGCCTCTGGATACCAAAGAGACCGGGCCTCCAAACCCTGGGTGGTGTGCTCTCTGGATGCCTCGGAGCTCCGGGCCACTTAACCACGGGCCTCCAAGACTTGCCTGCGTGCATATGATTTGGAATGGCCCATGTACCCTCACTTACCCCCTCTCCTCTTCCTCGGGACCTACATAAGTTAACCCTCTTTCAGTTTCTAGGGTTAGCAAAGTATACACTAAGAACTTGAGAGAGCTTTCCTCAATCTACCTTCCCCAAGGGGATCAGGGCCTCCACTTGTGGAGAAGACTCCATTAGAGTGATCAAAGACCTCCATTCGAGAAGATTCCTAAGGGAATTCAAGACCCCCTCTTTGGATTTGGGGGAAAACTCCCTCTCAAGACCTCCAGGCCTCCATCTCTCTTTGGGATTTGGGGATGAGCTATCTGACTTTTTTCTTTGCTTGTTTGTTGGATCTAAAAGGCATATCTTGTATTGACTTGTGATATGAGTATAGGTAGTGAACCTTAGCCTTGTGTGTGTTCCCTCTAATTTTCCCTTTGTTCTTCATGTTCATTCGTGAATCCACCTCCAATCGTGAAGATAGTGCCACCCTAATGGCTTGCCCTCAATCACCCGTGCTGATCTTGATATGCGGCGTGTATTGGCCCTTGTTGGCCAGACGACACATGTGATGGCCTCTATTCTCAAGCTGGTGCAGTAGTGGGTGGTGCTACGATTTTGCCAATATGTCTTCAAGGGATGTGATCAGTGCATGAATTGTGGTCATGGCTCTATGGAAGGTGGCATGAATTGTTGTCGTGGCTCTACAGGAGAAGGCCCTAGCAACCTTTTTCGGTGTCGACCCCCTCGCCCATTGTCTCATCCTTGATGGGGTTGTCAAAAGCCAAAAATCGCCTCCACCCGTCATGGGCTAGTCCTCCGCTTGGAAACAAAGATTTGGCTTGCCAGATCAGACACGGTGTCAACAACATCGCTGCATCCCCAGAGGCATTGTTTTTGGAGGTCTGGCCCTAGGTTAGAGCGCGACCCGGTGGCAAAGGCCTTGGCTCTAGCAGGCAAATCCAAGGCGCACCGGCAACCTACCAGTGCAAATACCTTGGGTGGCATGGGTAGTAGATGATAATATCTTGTGTCTTAGTTGCATGGGAACTCGATGGGTAGCGGTTGACGGTTGCAAACATAGGTGCGTGTGGCAGACAAGGATTGCGGTGATGTGTGGTGGTGGTGTTTCGGACTTTTTTTAAGAATTCACCACTTCATTTAAACTTCAATAACATCATCAACAACAACAAAGCCTTTCAGTCCCAAACAAGTTGGGGTAGGCTAGAGTTGAAAACCGTAAGATATCGAAACCAAGTCATGGTTCTGGCACCTGGATAACTAACTTCCACGCACCCCTTGTCCATGGCTAAATCTTTGGTGATATTCCAGCCCTTCATATCTCTCTTTACGAATTCCTCCCATGTCAAGTGTGGTCTACCCCCAATCTCTCGACATTATCAGCATGCCCCAACCGTCTGCCATGCACTGGCGCTTCTGGACGCCTGCACTGTATATGCCCGAACCATCGCAGGCGATGTTGGACAGGCTTCCCTTCAATCGATGCCAACCCAACTCTATGACGTATATCATCATTTCAGACCCGGTCCTTTCTTGTGTGGCCACATAACCATCCTCTGTTTTTGAGTCGTTCGACTAGTTGCGACTAGTCGATGAGTCGCTGCTCTAGGTTTGACTCAAACTCTTGACTCGACTCCTGGCATGAGTCGAGCGACTCGAGCGACTAGTCTCGACTAGTCACGACTAGTCGCTCTTTCTGGGTCGAGCGACTCACTTAAATTGAGCCCAACTGTTATATGGGCCGGCCCATCTCCCCTGGAAACCTAGATCGATCATCCCCCACCCCCTCCCCCGATCGAACCCTCTCTAGCCGCCACCCCTGGTTGCCCCTGCTGCTGTTCTGCTCCTCCCCTCCTCTGTTCTGCTCCTCCCCTCCTATGGTGTGCTCCTCCCCTCCTCCCCTGCTATTGTGCTCCTCCCCTCCCCTGGTTGCTGTTCCTGCTGTTGTGCTCCTCCCCTCCTCCCCTGGTTGATGTGGCTGCTGGTGTGCCCCTCCCCTTGTTGTTGCTGCTGCTGTTGAGCACTTGTGCTCCTCCCCTGGCTGCTGCTTAACTCACGTCGACTCGGCGCCATGTCGACTCATCGACCATGAGTCTAGACTAGTCTAGAGTCGGCCCCCCTGAGCGACTCGTCGACTCATCGACTCGAAAACATTGTAACCATCTAAACATGCGCATCTCTTGTAGATCTAGCTGTTGGACATGTCGTCTTTTAGTTAGCCAACATTCAGCACCATACAACATCACAAGTCGAATCGCCGTCCTATAGACCCGCCTTTTAGCTTCTGTGGCACTCTCTTATCATAGCAAACGCCAGAAGCTTGGCGTCACTTCGTCCATCCAACTTTTATTCGATGGCTCACATCTTCATCAATATCACCATCCTTCTAGGACCCGCCTTTTAGCTTTTGTGGCACTCTCTTATCATAGCAAACGCCAGAAGCTTGGCGTCACTTCGTCCATCCAACTTTTATTCGATGGCTCACATCTTCATCGGTATCACCATCCTTCTGCGTCATTGACCCCAAATATCGAAAGGTGTCCTTCTAAGGTACCAACTAGCTGTTGGACATGTCGTCTTTTAGTTAGCCAACATTCAGCACCATACAACATCACAAGTCGAATCGCCGTCCTATAGAACCCGCCTTTTAGCTTATGTGGCACTCTCTTATCATAGCAAACGCCGGAAGCTTGGCGTCACTTCGTCCATCCAACTTTTATTCGATGGCTCACATCTTCATCGATATCACCATCCTTCTGCGTCATTGACCCCAAATATCGAAAGGTGTCCTAAGGTACCATCTGCCTATCAAGGCTAACTTCCTCCTCCTCGCGCCTAGTAGTACTGAAACCGCACCTCATGTACCCAGTTTTAGTTCTACTAAGCCTAAAACCTTTCAATTCTAAAGTTTGCCTCCACAGCTCTAACTTCCTATTAACCCCTGTCTGACTATTGTTGCCTAGCACGACATCATCCGCAAAGAGCATACACCATGGGATATCTCCTTGTGACCTCATCCATCACCAAAGCAAAAAGATAAGGCCTCAAAGTTGACCCTTGGTGGAGTGCTATTTTAACTGGAAAGTCAACAGTGTCGCCATCACTTGTTCGAACACTTTTCACAACATTATCGTATATGTCCTTGAGGCTGGTCGTAATGGTAGTATCATAAACGATATCATGCATGCCAACTAGACTTTTTTATTATGTGGCACACAATTAAATGAGGAAAGAGAGGATGTGGTATCATATCATGATACTGTATCATATTAAATGTTGTACTACTTTGTGTCATGGATGGGAATTAATAAGGCAACCTAAGATACTAACTTATGATTCTATGCATTACAGAAGTAGTATCATACACTAGTATCATATGCGTGATACTAGTATATGATACTCACCATTACGGGCATCCTGGTGAGGGTAATGTACTGTGTTGGGACTTTGTGTTTCCCCAAGGCTATTGGTGACATAAAAACAATTAAATGCTGATAGCAATTACTGCAGCTGTTTGAAAATCAAGACAAGTAGCAAGAGCTTTTCAATGTCTTACGCTTACTCTGTAGTTACTAATCAAATGTAAATAATTTGTTGCAAGCTGGACATGGATACTGCAGGAACAAGAAATACAAACAAATAGGTGTATTTTGACATACCAAAACAAAACTTTCCAAGTACATATACGCATTATGCCATCAGGTAAGCAATAGAAAATTGGGGTAGTAGAATAATGAAACACACCCTTAACTGTACACATCTGGTGTTAACAGGAATCATGTTA
The DNA here is from genome assembly GCF_018294505.1 of Triticum aestivum. Lineage (NCBI taxonomy): Eukaryota > Viridiplantae > Streptophyta > Magnoliopsida > Poales > Poaceae > Triticum > Triticum aestivum. The sequence continues at coordinate 172,420,058 of NC_057807.1, read as the reverse complement.
AGATTAAACATACAACACAACAGCATCTTGATCATGATATTTATTGCAACTAAGAAACTTCTATGGTACACCATTTTACATACTCCGCCTAAAATAACCCCACATTACCTGGCTTGCACAATAGCATCTACAGTCATCTGCTCTTGGGTACTTAATTGACCAAATTCAGTGTTAACACTTCGTGTGACCTGTATAGTGATATTTCAGACACAGGCCAAATAATACCAACATAGGAAAAACATCATCGTGCACAAGAAGCCAATGATATAATAATTGAACTAAAAAATAAAAATAAGAAGGGTGATAGAAAAAAAGCCTACTTGTCCATCGGCGATTATTACTAAAACATGGTATTGGCCACCGCTTTGCTCAACAATGGTTGTGGCCATTTCAATTATTGGAGAAAATGATGTAGGACCTTCAAACATATAACAAATTTTATGCATACATTGACCATGATTGTACGCTTCAAAAAAAACAATCAAAATTGAGCTTTCCTACCGGAAAGACGAAGATGAGGAACAATTTCTCTATATCGAGCCAAAGCCTCCTGAAACCCATAGCATGGTCTTTCGTCAGGATTGAAGCCAAATACATCTTGGTCATGAGTAGATGCTGTGTTTTCCAAATAAAACTGAACTATTAGTCTTGTGCAATTTCACTATATATTGGTAAATTAACAAAAGAAAAGTTTGAGCTTTACCATCTCCAAAACCATAGCACGGAATTAAGTTATCCTCATCAAAAGCTGACAGTGTTTGTCCAATGATGGAGATTGCCTGCTCGTAAGGATTGGGGGCATCACCAATATGATGCAGGCTCACACCATTGAATGACCTCTTTCCTGCATGCCGAATTGCATACATAGTCAAGCATCAAGAATGAATGTTTTGTCCAACGCATATATTCTATTCAACTACCTGTCCATCATTACTTCTCGTGAAATCAATTCCAATGATTAAATTGGAAGACTCGAGGCCAGCTTGCGCTAATGCTTCAATAACCTGCATACAGAACTCTAGTATTGAGCCAAGTGTCACAATTTGTTAAGTACTCCCTCCGTGAAGAAATATACTTCTTTAAAGAGGGAGTATATTTCCTTACAATTTGTTAAGTACTCCCCTCCGGACTCGGTTGTTTGGCGTTAGTCTACAAACAGTGTTTATTCGGTGGGCTCGGTTTGCAATTTTAAATTTCAAAAGAGGCGATGCATCAGTTTGTTGTGCGGCTCGTGCAAATTGTTCCCCACCTTGTTATCATCCGGGTGAAATTTTGCACTATCAGTTTCGCACCTTTTACACGCAAGCACCATGCAAGCTCCACAGCACTACATTAGCCCAGATACCACCTATGTCCAAGCCATCTACAATGGCTAATTCCATCCCTGTTATGGCTTCGAGCCCGATTTTGGAAGCAGTGTTGAACATTTGAGCATCACCAAATCCCATACACACATTGATACATACCTCATCCAAGGAGCGGTACTGGTCCACAATCTTGGAGTACTTCCTCTCCAGCTTGGACCGCTTACTGGCAACTGCCGGTGTCTTAATTGTCCGCGACACTGGTGGCGCTGAGACAGCATGAGCCAGAGAGGCTGGCACTGCTGCCACGGCCGAACGAGAGTAACTGCTGGAGGAAACCACCAAATCCTCAGCGGCCTGCGGAGCGCTCACCCGCCGCCGGTAGATTGAGGACGAGTGATATTCATCCGTCAACGGAGCGATGTGGGGGGACGGTGGTGGGTCCCACGGCTGTGACCATGGATCGTATGGGTCCGCGGGGCCGCCGCCGGCGCTGTTCCTCGCAGCCGGCGGCGATCTGGGTCGTGGTGCTGCTTCTGGTTGCGGCTCTTCCCGTGCCTCGACTGGCGGTGCAACCTGCAGGAGGCCCCCAACAACCTTGGTGGCTGTCTGCAGGATCAGGAAGAGCACCCACAGCAGGAACGTGACAATCTTGCCGGCCACAGCCTGAAACTCCAAGCAAATCGTAACGGCAACAGTCAAGATCGACGAATCGAAACAAAAATAAAAAATCGAAGCTTAAATGGCTCCGACGAACAACAAACAAATCAACAGGAACTTCCTGTTGAAGATTTGGAGAAGTGAATGAAGCTGGAGCATCTAGTGCGTACGAGGAAACCGCTCATGCCGACGAGGACGATGACGCGAGGGAGGCGAGCTCTGCCACTCCTCGGGGGAAGGGAGATGCGAGGTTGGGCGGATTGGATGGGCAATGGCTGATGAGCCGCTCATGCCGAGGAGGAGGTTACTTTGGTCAAGTCGATGCTGTTGTTGCGTCTACTCGAGTCAAGGGTCGATGTGTCGAGTGATGACGTTTAACGCCTGTTTGGAGTGGTTGCTGCTCGCTTCATCAGGCCAACTCCGGGCATGTACGATGGTGGCATATGGATACATATGCCCCATGACAAAAAGTAATTTCAGGCATCTACATTTATTTTTTCTCCCCAATGCAAGCTACCACTAGTGGGCCTCATTAAGAAATAAAAAATAAAGATTCTAGTACACATGCATCTCTACTTTTTACTCCAATCTTTTCAGCTTTTGTCACCGGACCACACGTTTTCTCTTCAAGCACCCGCCTCCTGGAGAGGATCCCACTTCTCTATCCGAACCTACTTTACGTCATATCCGATCCTACATGGCATGCGAGGCATCACCTTGAGGCTATGCATTGTACATGCCCTCCTAAGGATACTAGTTGACCCGTTGTCCCAAATGACACAGAGACGTGCTAAAGATATGTTGTCGATGAAAATAGTTTCATGTTGCAAGAACCTTCAATTAAATCATGCTATTTTTTAAACATGTTTATTACGTTGTTAAATACTCTCTCCGTCCTGAAATACTTGTCGGGGAATGGATGTATCTAGACATATTTTAATTCTAGATACATCCATTTTTATGCATTTCTCCGACAAGTATTTTTGGACGGAGGGAGTAATAGTCTGGGAAAAGGAAAACTTTGCATAATATGAATATGTTCAGTTTGAAAATATGGCCACCATGATGAAAGAGTAAAGTTGGCATGGTTGTATTCTTTTAGCAAGTTTGAAAACATGGTTATCATGATGAAAAACCTGGCCATCCATATTGTTCCTGCAAAATAAAGGAAAAAGATAAGAAACCTAAGAATATGGTTATCATGCCAATGATTCCAAAATAGCAACAAAAATAAATCCATGGTTTAGTTGATTTTGTTACAGGCAAGCACACATGACAACAAATTTAATCTCTCTTAGTTAGGGAAAACAGGGACCTGTCACGCCAAATGGCGCAGAGGCCCCCTAAATCCCTGTGCACAAGGAAAAAATTATCCATGGTTCAATCACTTTTAATAGGAAACATGGTTGATTGTTGTCTACAATGACATGTATATATACATATTTTAATTTGATAGCACAAAATATTTGCTACCATCTTCACAAAGAACCATCTAAAATCATGTACGCATTGAAAATATGTGCGCTTTCCCGTGACTGTGTTTGAGCAAAAAATACATAGGCTTTTGTTTAAAAATATATGTGTGTATAAAATCATGATTTCTTTGGCCATACACATAGTAGAATACAAATAAGCCAGGGGACTACATATCAACTCCCTTGCTCTTAAAACGAAACAATAAAACTTATCATTTCCTCTCTTCAGAGCATTCTCCTCCTCTCCTTCTCGGGTGCCCTGTGTGGCTTCCAATATATCCTGCACCACCACCGTCAAAGCCAACGTAAGTGTTATTTAGATAGCAGAAAAACAATGTGCAATACAATTATATAGACACTCTAGCAAAATATTGGTTGCACATGTAGATGGAGACTAAAACGAAGAAGGCATTAAGAATCAAGATGGAGAAGATCTGGTCATAGTATCAGCCAGGAGTCTCAAATGAAGTACCAGTCATGGCATAGTTAAGTTTCAATTCAAATATCATGTAAAAACTTTTTAGCTTAACTTAAATGAAAACATACTGAGACTCCACCATGTGATTTCCACGTAGAAGGTTCTCATATAGATGGACCGACGAGAAAAAATTACGACAGGTTAGACCAAAAAACAGGAAACATTTTCCTGTCAAAGACTCCACCTTGTGACTTCCACTCAGAAGGTTCTCATATAGATGGACTGACGAGACAAAATTACGACAGGTTAGACCACAAAACAGGAAACATTTTCCTATCAAAGGTGTCGACCTGATTGTTTTTTAGAGGCCCAAATTTGCTTGATTCTAAATAGATGACACGATAAACTGACTATAAAAGTCGTCAGTTCATACCACAACCCAATGACTAACAATGAACATCTCTCTATATGCAATATGATTTCAGAGTGAAACATACCATTATTTGCTATTGGACCAACCAAATGTGGTTTCAACTCCACATGAGAAAAACAATGTAGAAACTGAACATACATCCAAGCATACAAAACCAATAATTCAAGCAAGAACTAGACAGGGTATCTAAGGCCACGGTAGCATTCACTCACCCTGGTATGTAGCATCGGTGGAGTGAAATGTGTCAATGCCATGATAACATCAACATGTCCACCTTCATGCCTCCCTGACTCCTCCTGCCGACCACGCGCCTCTGTCATGGCGTTGAAGGAAATATGCCCTAGAGACAATAATAAAGTTATTATTTATTTCCTCATATCATGATAAATATTTATTATTCATGCTATAATTGTATTAACCGAAAACATGATACATGTGTGAACATATAGACAAACTTAATATCACTAGTATGCCTCTACTTGACTAGCTCATTAATAAAAGATGGTTATGTTTCCTAACCATAGACATGTGTTGTCATTTGATTAACGGGATCACATCATTAGGAGAATGATGTGATTGACTTGACCCATTCCGTTAGCTTAGCACTTGATCGTTTAGTATGTTGTTATTGCTTTCTTCATGACTTATACAAGTTCCTATAACTATGAGATTATGCAACTCCCGTTTATCGGAGGAACACTTTGTGTGCTACCAAACGTCACAACGTAACTGGGTGATTATAAAGGAGCTTTACAGGTGTCTCCAAAGGTACATGTTGAGTTGGCGTATTTCGAGATTAGGTTTTGTCACTCCGATCGTCGGAGAGGTATCTCTGGGCCCTCTCGGTAATGCACATCACTATAAGCCTTGCAAGCAATGTAGCTAATGAGTTAGTTACGGAATGATATATTACGTAATGAGTAAAGAGACTTGCCAGTAACGAGATTGAACTAGGTATTGGATACCGACGATCGAATCTCGGGCAAGTAACATACCGATGACAAAGGGAACAACGTATGTTATTATGCGGTTTGACCGATAAAGATCTTCGTAGAATATGTAGGAGCCAATATGAGCATCCAGGTTCCGCTATTGGTTATTGACCGAAAACTGTTCTAGGTCATGTCTACATAGTTCTCGAACCCGTAGGGTCCGCGCGCTTAAGGTTTCGATGACAGTTATATTATGAGTTTATGAGTTTTGATGTACCGAAGTTTGTTCGGAGTCCCGGATGTGATCACGGACATGACGAGGAGTCTCGAAATGGTCGAGACATAAAGTTTGATATATTGGACGACTATATTCGGACACCGGAATAGTTCTGGGGGTTATCGGACATATATCGGAGTACCGGGGGTTACCGGAACCCCCCCCCCCCCCGGAAGCTATTGGGCCTTATGGGCCTTAGTGGAAAGGAGAGAGGGAGGCCAGGAGGTGGCACGCGGCCCCCCTTGCCCCAATCCAAATTGGGAAAGGGAAGGGGGCGGCGGCCCCCCTTCTCCTTCCTTCTCTCCACCTCCTCCTTCCCCCTTCTCCTACTTGGAATAGGAAAGGGGGGGGGGCAAACCTACTTGGAGTAGGATTGCCACCCCTAGGGCGCGCCTCTCCCCTTGGCCGGCCCTCTCCTCCTCCCCCCTTTATATACGGAGGAGGGGGGCACCCCATAGACACAACAACAATTGATCGTTGATCTCTTAGCCGTGTGCGGTGCCCCCTCCACCATAGTTCTCCTCGATAATATTGTAGCGGTGCTTAGGCGAAGCCCTGCGACGGTAGAACATCAAGATCGTCACCACACCGTCGTGCTGACGAAACTCTTCCCCGGCATTCTGCTAGATCGGAGTACGGGGAACGTCATCGAGCTGAACGTGTGCAAGAACTCGAAGGTGCCGTAGTTTTGGTGCTTGATCGGTTGGGCCGTGAAGACGTACGACTACATCAACCGCGTTTTGCTAATGCTTCCACTTTCGGTCTACAAGGGTACGTGGACAACACTCTCCCCTCTCGTTGCTATGCATCACCATGATCTTGCGTGTGCGTAGGAAATTTTTTGAAATTACTACGTTCCCCGACAGTGGCATCCGAGCCAGGTTTTATGCATAGATGTCATATGCACGAGTAAAACACAAGTGAGTTGTGGGCGATACAAGTCATACTGCTTACCAGCATGTCATACTTTGGTTCAGCGGTATTGTGAGATGAAGCGGCCCGGACCGACATTACGCGTACGCTTACGCGAGACTGGTTTCACCGTTACGAGCACTCGTTGCTTAAAGGTGACTGGCGGGTGTCTGTCTCTGTCACTTTAGTTGAACCGAGTGTGGCTACGCCCGGTCCTTGCGAAGGTTAAAACAGCACTAACTTGATGAACTATCGTTGTGGTTTTGATGCGTAGGTAAGAACGGTTCTTGCTCAGCCCGTAGCAGCCACGTAAAATTTGCAACAACAAAGTAGAGGACGTCTAACTTGTTTTTGCAGGGCATGTTGTGATGTGATATGGTCAAGACGTGATGCTATATTTTATTGTATGAGATGATCATGTTTTATAACCGAAGTTATCGGCAACTGGCAGGAGCCATATGGTTGTCGCTTTATTGTATGAAATGCAAACGCCCTGTAATTGCTTTACTTTATCAATAAGCGGTAGCGATAGTCGTAGAAGCAATAGATGGCGTAACGACAACGATGCTACGATGGAGATCAAGGTGTCGCGCTGGTGACGATGGTGATCACGACGGTGCTTCGGAGATGGAGATCACAAGCACAAGATGATGATGGCCATATCATATCACTTATATTGATTGCATGTGATGTTTATCCTTTATGCATCTTATCTTGCTTTGATTGACAGTAGCATTTTAAGATGATCTCTCACTAAATTATCAAGAAGTGTTCTCCCTGAGTATGCACCGTTGTGAAAGTTCTTCGTGCTGAGACATCACGTGATGATCGGGTGTGATAGGCTCTACGTTCAAATACAACGGGTGCAAAACAGTTGCACACGCGGAATACTTAGGTTAAACTTAACGAGCCTAGCATATGCAGATATGGCCTCGGAACACTGAGACCGAAAGGTCGAGCGTGAATCATATAGTAGATATGATCAACATAGTGATGTTCACCATTGAAACTACTCCATCTCACGTGATGATCGGATATGGTTTAGTTGATTTGGATCACGTGATCACTTAGATGACTAGAGAGATGTCTATCTAAGTGGGAGTTCTTAAATAATATGATTAATTGAACTTAAATTTATCATGAACTTAGTATCTGATAGTATTTTGCTTGTCTATGTTTGTTGTAGATAGATGGCTCGTGTTATTGTTCCGTGAATTTTAATGCGTTCCTTGAGAAAGCTAAGTTGAAAGATGATGGTAGCAACTACACGGACTGGATCCGTAACTTGAGGATTATCCTCATTGCTGCACAGAAGAATTACGTCCTGGAAGCACCGCTGGGTGCCAGGCCTGCTGCAGATGCAACTGACGACGTTAAGAACGTCTGGCAAAGCAAAGCTGATGACTACTCGATAGTTCAATGTGCCATGCTTTACGGCTTAGAACCGGGTCTTCAACGACGTTTTGAACGTCATGGAGCATATGAGATGTTCCACGAGTTGAAGTTAATATTTCAAGCAAATGCCCGGATTGAGAAATATAAAGTCTCCAATAAGTTCTATAGCTGTAAGATGGAGGAGAATAGTTCTGTCAATGAACACATACTCAAAATGTCTGGATATAATAATCACTTGATTCAATTGGGAGTTAATCTTCCTGATGATAGTGTCATTGACAGAATTCTTCAATCACTGCCACCAAGCTACAAGAGCTTCATGATGAATTATAATATGCAAGGGATGGACAAGACTATTCCCGAGCTCTTCGCAATGCTAAAGGCTGCGGAGGTAGAAATCAAGAAGGAGCATCAAGTGTTGATGGTCAATAAGACCACCAGTTTCAAGAAAAGGGCAAAGGGAAAAAGAAGAGGAACTTCAAGAAGAACAGCAAATAAGTTGCTGCTCAAGAGAAGAAACCCAAGTCTGGACCTAAGCCTGAGACTGAGTGCTTCTATTGCAAGCAGACTGGACACTGGAAGCGGAACTGCCCTAAGTATTTGGCGGATAAGAAGGATGGCAAAGTGAACAAAAGTATATGTGATATACATGTTATTGATGTGTACCTTACTAATGCTCGCAGTAGCACCTGGGTATTTGATACTGGTTCTGTTGCTAATATTTGCAACTCGAAACATGGACTACGGAGTAAGCAAAGATTGGCTAAGGACGAGGTGACGATGCGCATGGGGAATGGTTCCAAAGTCGATGTGATCGTGGTCGACACGCTACCTCTACATCTACCATCGGGATTAGTTTTAGACCTAAATAATTGTTATTTGGTGCCAGCGTTGAGCATGAACATTATATCTAGATCTTGTTTGATGCGAGACGGTTATTCATTTAAATCAAAGAATAATGGTTGTTCTATTTATATGAGTAATATCTTTTATGGTCATGCACCCTTGAAGAGTGGTCTATTTTTATTGAATCTCGATAGTAGTGATACATATATTCATAATGTTGAAGCCAAAAGATGCGGAGTTGATAATGATAGTGCAACTTATTTGTGGCACTGCCGTTTAGGTCATATCGGTGTAAAGCGCATGAAGAAACTCCATACTGATGGACTTCTAGAATCACTTGATTATGAATCACTTGGTACTTGCGAACCGTGCCTCATGGGCAAGATGACTAAAACACCGTTCTCCAGAACTATGGAGCGAGCAACTGATTTGTTAGAAATCATACATACTGATGTATGTGGTCCAATGAATATTGAGGCTCACAGTGGGTATCGTTATTTTCTCACCTTCACTGATGATTTGAGCAAATATGGGTATATCTACTTGATGAAACACAAGTCTGAAACAATTGAAAAGTTCAAAGAATTTCAGAGTGAAGTGAAAAATCATCGTAACAAGAAAATAAAATTTCTACGATCTCATCGTGGAGGAGAATATTTGAGTTACGAGTTTGATTTACATTTGAAGCACTGCGGAATAGTTTCGCAACTCACGCCACCCGGAATACCACAACGAAATGGTGTGTCCGAACGTCGTAATCGTATTTTACTAGATATGGTGCAATCTATGATGTCTCTTACTGATTTACCGCTATCGTTTTGGGGTTATGCTTTAGAGACGGCCGCATTCACGTTAAATTCGGTACCATCAAAATCCGTTAAGACGACGCCTTATGAACTATGGTTTGGCAAGAAACCAAAGTTGTTGTTTCTTAAAGTTTGGGGTTGCGATGCTTATGTGAAGAAACTTCAACCAGATAAGCTCGAACCCAAATCGGAAAAATGTGTCTTCATAGGATACCCAAAAGAGACTATTGGATACACCACCTATCACAGATCTGAGGGCAAGATTTTTGTTGCTAAATTCGGATCCTTTCTAGAGAAGGAGTTTCTCTCGAAAGAAGTGAGTGGGAGGAAAGTAGAACTTGATGAGGTAACTGTACCTGCTCCCTTGTTGAAAAGTAGTTCATCACAAGAACCGGTTCCTGTGAGAACTACACCAATCAGTGAGGAAGCTAATAATATTGATCATGAAACTTCAGATGAAGTTACTACCGAACCTCGTAGGTATATCAGAATAAGATTTGCACCAAAGTGGTACGGTAATCCTATTCTAGAAGTCATGTTACTTGACCATGCCGAACCTACGAACTATGAGGAAGCGATGATGAGCCCAGATTTCGCAAAATGACTTGAAGCCATGAAATCTGAGATGGGATCCATGTATGAGAACAAAGTATGGACTTTGGTTGACTTGCCCGATGATCGGCAAGCCATCGAAAATAAATGGATCTTCAAGAATAAGACGGACGCTGATGGTAATGTAACTGTCTACAAAGCTCGACTTGTTGCGAAAAGTTTTCGACAAGTTCAAGGAGTTGACTACGTTGAGACTTTCTCACCCGCAGCGATGCTTAAGTCTGTCCGAATCATGTTAGCAATTGCCGCATTTTATGATTATGAAATTTGGCAAATGGATGTCAAAACTGCATTCCCGAATGGATTTCTGAATGAAGAGTTGTATATGATGCAGCCGGAAGGTTTTGTCAATCCAAAAGGTGCTAACAAAGTGTGCAAGCTCCAGCGATCCATTTATGGACTAGTGCAAGCATCTCGGAGTTGGAATAAACGCTTTGATAGTGTGATCAAAGCATATGGTTTTATACAGACTTTTGGAGAAGTCTGTATTTACAAGAAAGTAAGTGGGAGCTCTGTAGCATTTCTGATATTATATGTGGATGACATATTGTTAATTGGAAATGATATAGAATTTCTGGATAGCATAAAGAAATATTTGAATTTAAAAA